>NC_049216.1:6687803-6877803 GCF_013347855.1 Anguilla anguilla
GCTGAGGAGGGGGGAGGGGGGGTGTGTGGGCCAGGGGGGGTGGCAGCATCAAGCCTCATCGATTACAGCCTCAGGATTCTCCCCATGCCTGCAGAGAGCCCCCCCCCCCCCAAGCCCTCCCGCCGCCGTGTTTGCAAAGCACCGCCCTCTTTTGACTGCCTCTGACGGGACTCCTCCCCCTGAGGAGACGGAAGCAGAGGATTCGCTCGCGGTTCAGAGAGAAAGCAAAACATCTTAAACAAAACTGGGACAAAACGTTTGCGGCTCCAAACCGCCGAACTTAAAACGGAACACTGACAAAAAGACTGGCAAATCCCCTGCACTGCACTTGGGAGAGAGATGAACTGGAAACGCATCTTGGGGTGAATTCCGAACGCTGGGTTTTTTAAAATCCCATAAAATTACGGATTTGAGTGACCCTCAGGAGGGGCAAAGTGTTTGGGTTCGGACCCGCGTGAATCCAGCACATGGGTTTGTGAGGCTGACCGTTGTCATAGCAATTGCCAAGATCTCTTAAAGGGCCAGTCATTCCAATTTGGTTAAGGATCCAAATGTTTTGGACGGGGGGGGGGGGGGGCCCATGAGTCTCTTGAACATCCTGGCCTCAGGAAGACCTTCAACAAGAGCTTGTTCTCCTGTTTTTCGAATGGGAAAAACACTGATTGTGTCTCTGGGACCGTCCTGCACGTACGTCCTGGTTTGTGCGGGCATGTGTGCGCTCATTTCTGCATGTGTGTTCTCTGAATGGGTGACAATGACCTAAACCTGCAGAAATAACCCTGACCTAAACAGGGGCTCCTAGACCGCTCTAGACAAGCAGGGGCCCCCAGACCGCTCTACACAAATCCTTGTGTTCAATGAAAGATGAGAATATAGCAAATGCAAGAGAGGAAAGCACTCAAATATTTAATACACATTTTTCCCTTCTTTGCCGAGATGTCCACGTCAGTCACGGACACATTTATTTCAGGCCAGTATCCGTCAGATGGGGCACTTGAGTCTGCCACATTACAGGGGGTGCCTCATCCGTAAAGTGGCATTTCGACTGAAAAAATTCCAGACTTTTCCAGGAGATCCCAGTGAGGAGTCCGGGAATGCTGGATAACTTGAACCGGGTGGCACGGAAAGCGAATTCTGCTCATCACTCACACACGCACACATGAAAAAAACACTAAAAACACGCATACCATTCATCAGCATGCAGAGCGCTGCCGATTCATCTCAAGCAGAAACGCAGAAGCTGCCGGAACAAATTCAGGTGACGATGATACATTTAAGGAGAAGAGACCACCTTCGGGTCCATCTTCAAATGCATACGCCGCTGAGAAATCGCACAGGTATATTCCAACGGGTACGAAAATCTATCAGCGGGGGGGACCCGAAGAGCAGAGCGGGCTGTAAGTCAAGTCATTAAGAACGCCGCATCAGCAATCCGGGGCGCTTGCTTCTACGGTAGCCTGCGATCGCTTTGCTTGGTGTGATTTCAAAAGCGACTTCCTGTTAAGGCTGGTGCAGCGCTAACTCGAGACAGGAAGTGGTCACCCGGCACTCACTCAGAAGGCCGTTCGCGACTGGCGGGAGACCAGGAAGAGCTCGATCAACAGACTCCGAGGGCGTCTAACATCAGCCGCCGATGGCGTCATTCAATAGTCATTGGCGGGATCGTAGAAAAGACTGCATTACCCAGTGGCCATTTTGAGGACAACCAGTTGGACAAGACCTACAGCTTAGCACTGCATATGAGAAGGACTGAGGACCAAGCCATAGCTCAGAAACCAGGACCACAAGCGGGGGCTTGTGGGGGGAAAACGTCTTCCTTTCGGCGAACTGCGGCAAACGGCGACCGCGGGCGCGAAGCCAGTGGATTACCGCCCGTAAAACCCTCTGGCCCCTTTCGCGGATTAGCCGGCGTCTTAGCGGCTTTCCCCCCCCCCCCGCTGCCACTCAAAAACCCGCTAAGCACTCCACGCGGGAACCGCCGAGAAGGTTGGAGGCGACGGCGAAATCCAGGATCTCCCTTTCCGGTCGCGAGCCGCCGTCCCTTCCAGCCGTCCCGGGTTCATCCCCGTAAGGTCCAAAAAAAATAAATAAACCTTGTAAAATAAGAGGCAATCGACTGCTTTTATTCCCCCCCTCAACCTTTTCCCTTTCCCACCCCCCCTCTATAAAACCGCCACGACCCGCGAGTCCGCGCTTCCGTTGATTTAGCGGGACGTTTCCCGGGAAACCCCTCGCGGCGCGATTTCCCACCGTGATCGAGGAGAAGAAGGCAATTACAGGCCGAGTGCGAGATACCGTCTTAACGGGGTCGGAATGAAGACGAAGCGCCGTCCCCTGGTCACCGGAGAGGAATATCGGTAGGGGCGCATGGGGGGGGGGGGGGGGGGGGGAGGGGGGGGGAGGGGGAGGCGGAAGGGGTGGGGGGGGTGCGATACGTCTTACTCGCGGGCCCGGATTTAATTAACATCTGCAGGGCTTATGAACGATTCCCGCGGTACGATAAACGAGGCACGGGGAGGGCAGCCGCGCATCGCAAATATATGCACGCGCGCTTATTTGCATTGTTTCAGCCGGAGAAGCGGCTTATCTGTGTGTGTGTGCACGTGTGTGTGGTGTGTGTGTGTGTGTGTGGTGTGTGTGTGGTGTGTGTGTGTGTGTGTGTGTGCGCGTAGAGACGGTCCTACAGGTTTCGCTGAAGTGGAATTTTAATTTGGCCGTAAATATTCACAACGCCGCGTTCAAAGCAGGGGTGCGCGCGAGCCAAAGTGGCTCCTTATTGCTTCTCCGCGAATAAAGGAGGTCTCTGGAGGAGCTTAAATCCCGCCGTACGGCGGCGGCGCTGCTGCCGTTTTCCCATCCGGGCCCCCCCAAGAGGGACTTTTTACGGCTCTCGTGAACCCCATCTTCCAAAAAAAAATCGGCCCCATTTCCATTTAAACTGCAGCCAGTTTGTGAATTACGGAGCCGCCAGGGGGGAGGACATTACGTTAGCTCGGTGTACAAAACAGTCAAACTGAGCCAATTACCGTACAGAGTCGAGTCTGACTGCCAAGTCTGCGCACGCCAATTACTCACCTTATAGCTCTCGTGCTTATTGGCTAAACCTGCATTGATGCGACGATTTCCGAAACGGTGTTATAATAGTGCGACCATGGCTCAGAGCCTTTTAAGAATTACTTGAGGGCTGACAACACTGTCGAAACGCCGTTGCGGAAGCAGTTAGCGTATCATTTATTCATTGATTGAACCGACTCTCCTCTAGGGGGATTCCGTCTGTTACGGCCCTGTGAATACGTCCCTCAGCGAGCGCACACCGTTAGCACACCGTTAGCATGGCATTAGCACGGGGTTAGCGCGGCGTTAGCACGGCATTAGCATGGCATTAGCACGGCGCTAGCACACGTTAGCATGGCATTAGCACGCCGTTAGCGCGGCGTTAGCACGGCATTAGCGCAGCCCTGAAGCCGGTCCTCACAACAGCATCACAGTGACACCAGGTCCCAAAAAGGATGGTACGGGCAGAATTCAACACACAGGAGGCAGGACTACGCTGGTGTGTGTGTGTGTGCGTGTCTGTGCACGTTTATACATGCGTGTGTGTGCATGTTAGGAATGCCACAATACCAGAATTTTGGCAATTGATACCAATACCAGTGAAATTCCATGATTCTCAATACCAAATTCAATACCACGGTGCAAAAAAAAAAAAGAGAAAATGAAAACAGTGGAATGTAGCCTTCAAGTACTTAGCAGTTAACCGCAGCTTTAGCACATTTCCTTCAAAGAACGTAGCCAACTGTTATTCAAGTCATTGTTGAGGTTCTACTCTCATCATTGGTGGAATGTTGGGAAAATGTTTAAAAATTTAAGTTTGAAAGTTACAAAGACAATCAGCATATCACACTGAAATTCCACATAAGGAGTGCACGTCTGCGCGACTGCGCGGAGAAATCGGAATGAGCCACGTGGCGTGGGGACGACGCCCCTACCCGGCACGGCCACGCCTTCCCCTTTGCCTTTGGCGTTAGCCTTTTAGCCACAGACTTGCTCTCGGCTTACATTAAAATGTACTGCAACAAAGCAGCTGTGATGTCATCTTACCTGGGAGAAAAACAGACAGGAGGGCTCCACAAGTCGCAGAGCAAACTGGTATCGGGCACCACGCAACAACGGCGACGGTGATTGGTGGGGATTCTTTCTGGCTGCTTCCCCGTAATTCCCACAGGAAGTGTAGCCCGGAGACACACTGACCCGTATTGATTTCCCAGCTGAAGCGCCCGGCCCGGGAATAGAAGCCCTTTTAAAGCCTCCCGTTGCACGACGCGTGTAATCCGCTCGTGTTCTCCCTCGGCCCTCGACGCTCTGAGCCTGCGAGGCGGGACTCCATTTTGATTAAAACGACCCCCGCATAGCCGCCCGCCCGCCCGCCTCACTCCGGCCTTCCCCCCGCGCTCGCGGTAAAAACCAGACTCCTCGTCGGAGTTCCGTTAGCGCCCAAAACTGAGAGGTCACGGACCCAGCCGAGGCAGCACGGGATCACGGTGCGGCGGCCCCGCGGTGTGCGTCTGGAGACGGAGGAGCAATCTCGCGCACAGACAACGTACGCCCCTTCCCAGCATGCACCACCCGGCCACCCGACACGACACTTACTCGCTCCTGTCAATATCGGCTGCCAATGGCTCACGCCAACGTGACGAGGGGGAGGGACATTCATTCTCAACGTGCGAACGCGAGGACACACACACACATGCACACACACCGAAACACTGCAATTTCCTACTTGAAGATAGTAATCAGGAGAGCACATACCTATCAACAATACGTAATTACCAAGATATGCCAGTTCTGCATGTAGAATATTTACCAAAAGTTAATCATTTCTTCCATGACCTTCACATCAGGAGACGGTCGCATTTTCATGACCGTATCACAAATCGGGCGCAAGATGCGGACGGAGTGTAGCACAGTGGGTAAGGAACTGGGCTTGTAACCGAAAGGTCGCAGGTTCGATTCCC
Source organism: Anguilla anguilla (assembly GCF_013347855.1). Classification (NCBI taxonomy): domain Eukaryota; kingdom Metazoa; phylum Chordata; class Actinopteri; order Anguilliformes; family Anguillidae; genus Anguilla; species Anguilla anguilla. The sequence goes on from NC_049216.1 coordinate 6,692,819, forward strand.
GGGTAAGGACACTGCCGTTGTACCCTTGAGCAAGGTACTTAACCGAAATTGCTTCAGTATATATCCAGCTGTATGAATGGATACAATGTAAATGCTATGTAAAAGTTGTGTAAGTCGCTCTGGATAAGAGCGTCTGCCAAATGCCTGTAATGTAATGTAATGTAAGATGCGCCTGTTTAAATTCTAGCCATTCTTAAGCATCTTTAGTCAGTTACTGGGCTATTTACGTCCTTCATGCGGGCTTCATGCAGGCAGCCATCAATTTCTCTGCCCGCTCCGACAAAGGACGCATCCGATTGGCTGGCAGCTCTCCGTCAGCGGTGTGCGCCTGGACGCGGGCTGACCCTCAGAACGCTCCGGAACGAGCAGCGATGGATGAGCCTTCCGGACGCTCACGTCCGCTGCTCAAGAGTCTCGCATCACACCTGAGGGGGGAATAGCCTGCAAGCCAGCTGCTTGGTTATTTATTCTCAATTCTCTCAGAAAATGCTTATCAAAGGCAACTTGAGACTTCACGAAATACAACGCTCGACTGGTACTGAAGAGGAGGCTGCCTTCAACTGGTACAGAGTACTGTAATGTGACCCAATGTGAATTTACAACAAATATTTTGATCATTTGTGCTGTGCAATGAAACTTAAAGCTGCAGGTAGTAACTAAATTAAAAAAAATATATATATATATATCGGAGATAACAGTCGTTTACAACGTGAAACAATCACGTTTCCACAACATTTTCTTGTTTTCACAACATTGCAACAATTGAGTTGCCAACCGTAGCTTTAATTCCATTGAACTTTCGCCATAAAATTCCGCACACTGCATTAACCAACAGCTTGACACGAGAAGAAAACCTCCGTTTACAGCGTCCCAGAGGTTAAAAGACCACGTGAGGTAGGCCTAACATCCTCAAAACTGTAACTGCTGAGCTCCGTTTACCTAAACATAGATTCCTTTCGCCAGGTATTTGAGTTTAATCCGCAGAATATATATATAGAAAAAGTTAGATGCGGTTAGAAGCATTTGGCAAATCGAATCAGGTTTTCCCAGTTATGCTAAGTGCTACCGCGCAGCTGTTCAGATCTCACACACCTTCTCACAGACACGATGCCAGCAATGCTGTAAATTTCACACGTTAGCAATCGCGCTTTATGGAAATGTAACGAATGAGAGGGAAAGAGACTATCAATTGATGGAAAAATAATACGCTGTTGTCCTCAAAATCTTATTAATGTCCTTTTGTTCTTATGCCACCATAACTAGTGCTTTACGGTTAACTGCTTCATCAATAAGATCTAGACAGCCTTATTTGTTCAATTTATTTGTTCAATGAGACTTCTTTCCAACTGATTCTCTCATCAAATGTGTCACACACTGCATTTTCTGTGAGCAGAGGTGAAAATCTAAACTGCACTTCATTTTTCTAGTCATCTTCACAAGGGGCATACTCACACATTGCGTGTGTGTGTGTGTGTGTGTGTGTGTGTGTACAACATGCATATGTGGCTGGTAAAGAAAGAAAGATTTTTTTAAAAATACAGCAGCCACAAATATTTTACATCCTGGCCACCCAAACATCCCAGCTAGCCTGTACTGGATCAGTCCATCTATGCGCCCATCCAATGTAACGTCCTCCACCAGCGTCCTAAAAATCACAGGAAGTGTCCAGAAAGCAAATGAGATGTAACACTGAACAACAAGATGTGGTCCCATTTAATTGACACAATTTCAATTTAGCAGCGTACAGAAGACAACATCCTGTTTCGGTTGATCGTGTCAGATTGTCTTGTCTGGGTACTTTGAAGAGTTGTCCCAGACAGGCTGAAACTAAAAGGACTACCTCGGTCTTAGCCGATCAAATTCACCTTCAGCCTCAGGGACAGTTTTCACCAAAAGGCACACAAGGTCCTCCACCTGCCTGTGTCAGCTGGGACAGATCCTCGAGAGAGAGAGCTGCCCCTCATTTCAGAACAGCACCCTAGAGGAGGTTTCCTTTGAAGACCAGGGTTTTTGGAACGTTTTTTTCAAAATTCTACATAAGTGTTCTAGACCTCCATTGCTTTCAGTTACCAGTAGTGATTGTTCCATCGTTCCATCAGCATCAGCACGTTCACCTAAGAACATTCCAATCACACATTTGAGATCTTACACCTTCAAGGGTTAACTATGTTCTGGGAACGGTGTCCTGAGTGAACTGGAATGTGAGTGGAGAGGTGGAAAAGCTTTATTCAAGGTGAGAAAAACAGCAAAATGTATTATGAACGGAAACATCGCCGGACAGAACGTTCAGTAAAGAACCCCTTGATCTCATATTTGTGATCTTACACCTTAAAGGGTTAATAAAAAGAGCTCCTGTTCTATTGGATTCCCCAGCACCAACACAGACATAGAAGACGGACAACAGCTGGTGTTTCCCCCCCCCCCCCCCCCCCCCCCCCCCTCGACTAAATAAATATTTGATCACCGGAACACTCCGGTCTTTAGGAGTATTGATTCCTGCAGTAACCTCGGCAGCGCCGCGTCGAGCGAAAGCCAGACAGAAGCGCCCCGGCTTGGAGTCCTCCGCCCGAGCGCGAGGGAACGCGGTCGTTTCGGGGGGGCGTCCGCGAGGCCGACCGCGGTCGAAAAACGCGACCCGCTAAATTAAGTGCGCGCTTCCGCGTCGGCGGCTGGGAAGCGTCGGCCTGCGTTGCTCAACGGCCGTATCCGGTTTCGAGGGTTCTCCCGCAGGAGCCAAAGCTTCTCCATCACCCTCCCCCACCCCCCAACCCCCCACCAACCTCACCCCCCCCTCCCCCCGCACTGCCCGCTCAGAGACATACTAATGGTGAAGATCACATTACACCGGCGCCCTTGAGCGTCAGTCGGTGCGACCCTCCTCTTTGTGCTTAGACCAGCACTTTCCCCCCTTCGCAAAATGACCAAGATTAAAAGGGGAACTCGGGACTCCAAAAGGCTTTGTTAACGGTCGACGGTAAGCCGTGCCGCGGAAATCGCATTCGAACCCGACTCCGCCGGGCTCTCTCCGTCCGCCACAGGAATGTCCGGCGCGACCGTCCATTTGTCGCTGCGATGCTTTTTCCCCCCGTGGGGGGGGGGGGGGGGGGGGGGCGAGGGGCTAAACAAGATGCTACTGAGACAAATACCGCCTTAGCACCGAACTCAGCCCGAAGGCTTCTTTAGGGCTCAGAGGCGAGAACGATCGGAGTCGTCAATATTCCTCTGTGTGTGTGCGCCGTGCAGTCAGGGAAACCAAAGGGAAACGCGCAACACCCCTCCCCTCCCCTCTCCGCTGGCGGTAGAGCTCATCTCGGGCACCGGGGACGATTCAGTGGCAGCACCTCGGTTGGGGAAGGGAAAGATGTTTGAGTGCACTGGGCACTTGCTTCTGGTCAGGTGCTTTAACACATGATGACCTGTGTAGCATCGCGTCCACAGCAACGAATGAGGAATACCACTGCATCACCGTCAGAATCACAGAAAGGAAACATTATTGAACTCCCTCTGTTTTGATCAATCTCAGGTCCGTCCTGATAAATCCCCCCCCCCAATCACTGAATGTGCTCTGGAGGAACAGGGGTGGGGACAGACAAACCCCACCACGGACAAACAGCCATCGATTCAGACTCCATTGCTTTCGATTACCAGCAGTGATTGTGACATCAGCATTAGAATGTTCAGGCAAGGACATTCTAATCACATGTTTGTGACATCACACCTTATAGGGTTCATTGTGTTTCAGGGCAGGGTCCTGACTGACAGGGGCTGGGAGTGGGAGTCTTTGTGCGAGAAGAAACAGTAAAATATAATTTGAGGTGGAACACTGCAGTATTGCACGTCCTCCGGGCTGCGGAGCGCTGTTCCTCTGGCTGCTGATGGGGAGACTGCATGCGCCACAAGCCACAGGAAAAGGCAGGAAAACATTCTGCAGGTTGAATGCAGACAGAGAGAGAGAGAGAGAGAGAGAGAGACCCCAAGAGAAACAGAGAGAGAGAGAGAGTGAGAGAAAGAGAGCGAGCAAGAGAGAGAGAAAGGGAGCGAGCCAGAGAGAGAGAGAGAGACATTGAGATAGAGAGGGAGAGGACAGAGAGAGAGAGAGACCCCAAGAGAAACAAAGAGAGAGAGAGAGAAAGAGAGAGAGACATTGAGATAGAGAGGGAGAGGACAGAGAGAGAGAGAGACCCCAAGAGAAACAAAGAGAGAGAGAGAGAAAGAGAGAGAGACATTGAGATAGAGAGGGAGAGGACAGAGAGAGAGAGAGACCCCAAGAGAAACAAAGAGAGAGAGAGAGAAAGAGAGAGAGACATTGAGATAGAGAGGGAGAGAGGGGGAGAGAGGACAGAGAGAGTGAGAGAGAAACCCCGAGAGAAACAGAGAGAGAGAGAGAGAGTGAGAGAAAGAGAGCGAGCAAGAGAGAGAGAGAGAGAGAGAGACATTGAGACAGAGAGGGAGAGAGAACGAGAGAGGACAGAGAGAGTGAGAGAGAGACCCCAAGAGAAACAAAGAGAGAGAGAGAGAGAGAGAGAGAGAGAGAAGGGGGAGGGCGGGGCGCAGACCTGGAGGCGCGGCCACTCCGGGACAGCAGTCGGGACGCAGGGGAGATCGATGGGAGCAGGACGGGTGTATTGATCATGCCTGTAAGTGATCTGAGAGGGGCCGTTACGGGAGGGGGGCGGGGAGCGCTAATGGAAATACGGCACTGGCTCCGATCAGGTGGGGGATGTGGGGATGTGGGGGGGGGGGGGGGGGGGGGGGCTAATTAATTCCACGCAACGGCGGGTCCGCATTAAAGAGCAGCGGCGCTCCCCTCCCCTCCCCCCCCACAGACGGGGCTCGTCCGCGGCGTGTTCCTTCGGGGAGGGGAATCTTGGGAAAATTACAAATACCTGCGGGAGAGATCACACGCGCGCGGCTACCTAACAGATCACAAAAGGCCCCCCCTCCTCTCAGCTCGCGTACGGCTCAGTCCAGCTCGGTCGTAACCCAGCCAACAACAAAACGTCGTTAGCCGGGTAGCGTCAATGTTATAACACTGATAAAACATTCCACTACCGTTGCGAGGACATTTTGTGGCGGCAGGGAAGGCCCTGTTTATCTGCCGCTCCCCACCGGCCCATATTTGCCCTGATTACACCCCGACACAGGAAGCAGGTTCTTAATGTGTGTGTGCATTGTAAAGTAGGCTACATGCTGCATGTTGTGGAAACTACTTAATGAGCCAGTCCGCTGCGGTGCCATTTGGGCTCTTATTCCTTGCTGGAGGCTGCTGCAAATTGTGTCCCGCCAGCTACCCTGCGCTAATTAGCCTAGCCGCGACTCCATATGGGGGGGCGGGGCTTACTTTCGGACGCAGGGGTCCTCCGGGGGACGTTAGAGAGGGGTCCCATCTGCTTGGTCTGTCCTCTCTTCACCTGGATGGGCGGTATCCTCCTGTCGACGCACGTGCACACACACACACACACCAGACACAACCACCCACCCACAGACACACAGACATACACACACACAGTGCACACACACACACACACACACACAGTGCACACACACACATTGACCGGGGCAATGCTTGGACATGCTGAGAGCATCTCAGAGCTTACTCCACAGTGCAGTGCTCCGGCACTCTGCTGGAATCTCTCATTCCACCCCCTCTTCCCCAGCCCGTCCCCCAAACCCCCTCCACTAACTCCTCCTCCCACCCCCCCACCCCCCCCCCCACACCCCGACCCAACAAGCATCAAAATGCAAAGCGTGGAACGGGCACGCCCGGTGGCAGAAAATCATTTGATGATGCATTGCCTTCATTTTCGGCATATTACACGGTGGAGAGAGGGGGGGGAAGGAGAGAAAAAAAAAAAATCAGAAAACGAGAGCGACGCGCAGACAATTATTTCTCCTTCGCCGTGCGCCGTTCAATTAAAAAAGCAGGAGGCTTTCTAATTGAAATGGATCTCTCAACTCAGAGAGGAGCCCGGAGCCCGGAGCCCGCGCGGGATTACCTCGGGAGGGGCTTCGAACGAAGGCCAACCGCATCCGGGCAGGGCGCGCTAGGCTAACAGGCGCGCTCCTTCGATACCAACGGCTTAATCGCCGAGCGCCCGCTCCGATTGGGCGGAACCTTTCGTTAGCGGGAGAAATCCCGTCGCCCGGTCCCGAGTCGGATAGCCTTCGAAAAGGAAACCCGAAGCAACCCAAAGGATTTGTGTTATTCTGCTATTAAACAATCGATGTTTGCGACAGGATATACATTAATCCATAAACGGCCAGAGGCTACGTAACGGTAAAAAAATAACGTGTATCCATTTTCCCCACTACCGAAGGAACAGGGACGGGAAAAACAGTAGGGATAAAAAAAAATAATAATAAAAATTCCCCCCGTTACGTGTGGGCAATTCCTCACTGTCGCCACGCTAAGCACACCCCCCCCCCCCCCCTCCCCCAACCCACACCACCTCCCCACCCCCCCAACCCGCACCACCTCCCCACCCCCCCCAACCCACACCACCTCTCCCTACCCCAGCGTCAGACAAGGCTTCCCAGGATTCCTATCGCAAAACGTACATCACGGCAAAGCGGCTCAAAAATATTCAGTTAACCCCTTCCCCCCCCCGGGCTCGACCGCTCCCCTTTGTCCGGGGCTCGAGGTCTGCAGCCAGGCAATTGAGATTCCCCAACGCGTGTGAGGGCCGTAGAGGGTGTGTGCGTGTGGGTGGGGGGGGGGGGGTTGTCTACCTCCACACTTGGCGGCTTAGGCCGAAAAAAGCAGCATTCAACACTGATCCCCTTATCACGGGAAAAATTCCCTCGAGTGTAAAATTGAATTCCGGCGGGCCCGTTGCTAGGGGCGTCCGGAGATCATTTTTTTTTAAAAACAGACGAACGAGAGTCGCGGAGCGTTCCGTCCCCGGGTCCCTCTCCGTCCGCCGAGGGCCCCCGGGAGGCCCTTGCACCTTCAGGGGTTTCGTGGGGGCCCCAGTTAGGCCCCTGTTAGTCGTCGCTGCGCGCGAGCCGTCGACTAGCCAACGGCGTTTCGCCAGTGAAACACTGTCACGCGCCATTGGGAGAAAATATGGGACAGGAGGGAGATTCATGCGTTAGCTTCCAGTTAGCATTGCAGAGGAAACTCACCGGAAGACGGCGAAAATAGCGGTAAGGACATCAGTTTGAATGTGCGAAAACTTAGGGAAACGACGCCGATGAATTAGCGAACGGTTGCAGGCCGTATTCTCATCACGGAGTACACAAATGTACGTCTGCTGAGGTAGGTTTAAATCTCTTGGAGTTTTCTTTAAATTTACTTTTTTTTTTGTTTCTTTTGACATTTTAGCTGAGGTTCAGGTTTACACTTCAAATGGAAAAAAGTATGACAAACACATAATAGAAAGCCGTGTCCTTCAAGAATGAAAACTGAAAACTGAGAAATATTTAGTCAGCAAAGGAATCGTCAACCTGAAATCATCGTGTCGAAGCCTTGGCCATCGTGCGCTCTACAGCACGTCAAGCAAGACAGTTGCCAGGCGACAGCCGGAGGACACCTGTCCACCTGTCTGGCCGTAAGGGAAAGGGGGGGGGGGGCCGAGAGGGACGCGAGCCAGGAGCGAATCCCATCGCAGCGTGGAACGAGCAGTCCCACCTGTTCACAGACACGCTGTAAACCGCGGAGACGTCCACCAGAAACATCGCACACGCCCCTCATTCCTAACTCAGGTTCTGATCCACAGAGACTCGGACGTTCACCGCAGCGCTGCAGACCAGCGCTATTCTAGAAAACCCCAATGGGACAGAGAAACAGGAGAGGCTCTGTGGGGTACAGGAAGAGGCGCACTTCAGGGACCCCTACTCTGCTGTTCTGCTCCCTCCTCTGTAGCCCAACCCGTCTCCTGCCACAGTCTGGGGCCCCCCTCCTCGTACCCCAGGGTCCCGTACCTCCCGCCCCATACCCCGATGCCTCGCTCTCCTCAGCCCTAACCCGCACTCAAACAGGGAGGACTGACGGATCGCGCTCAGCCCTCTGGAAAGCCAGTGACCAAACCTACACGCTCCCTCCCCTTTCCTCTCTCAAGTAAAGACCAACCCATGACACCCAGCCCCACACATACCAACCCACTGGCTCAGCAGCTCTGAGAACAAGAGCAACTCAACTGAGCAAAGGCATGCTGCACCCCTCCGCCCAAACCACATGCCCTACGACCCGACTGTAACTCCGCAGTAAAGGCAGAGGCCACGCCTCTGAAACGATGACATCACACATTCTGCGGTATCTCAGACGACGTGCCAACCGAGGCGAACATTGACGAATCGTACCATCGGAAGAATGGGACATCAGCAGCAACTCCACAACCAAAGATGCGAGAGAGAAGACATAGGGGGGGTGACATAGCTCAGGAGGTAAGACCGATTGTCTGGCAGTCGGAGGGTTGCCGGTTCAAACCCCCGCCCTGAGCGTGTCGAAGTGTCCTTGAGCAAGACACCTAACCCCCAACTGCTCTGGCGAATGAGAGGCATCAATTGTAAAGCGCTTTGGATAAAAGCGCGATATAAATGCAGTCCATTTACCATTTACCATTACCATTTACCAGAAGAGTATTAATCCAGACTCTGCTTCGCAGAATTTCATATCATCCGAACAGGTCAAGGCTAACTGGTGACCGAGCGGGCAGTTTTCAGTAATCAAACAAAAGAGGGTCAGGTGTCTTTGAATTTCTGGCGCCAAATTTAGACATTAACGCTAAATTGGCTTCAAATGCGGACAGTCGGAAGCCGAAGAGGGCGCAATCGATCACAGCCGTCAGCGACGAATCGCGCCAAGCGGAGCCGCGCGAATCGGCGTCCCAGGAGCCTCCTCCCCTGGAGCGAACGCGGCCGGGGACGCCGCGAGCCGTCGACGAGCCTCGAGAGAAAGACGCTAAGCGACGCAGATCGGTCTGAAATCGATTTTTTTTTTTTTTTAAACGATCGCGCCCCGGACGTCGACGGGGTTAGCCTGAAACGCGAGCCTTTTCCGTAAGGAATGCGAGGGCGCCGTCCCGCGCGAGAACGCGCCCGTCCGCGAGCCGAACGACGGCCCCCCCCCCCAAAAATCAGGGCCGCTCCGCTCGGGAGCCCTTTTTGTTAGCTTCTAAGCTCGACACAGACGCTATAAATATTCACGGCCGCGGTTGAAGGGAGCCTAAATGATCGTGTCCGCATGTTAGAGGAATATTAGTCCTGCTCCATTCTGCGTGGGGGGGGGGGGGGGGAAACACACACACAAAAAATAAGCTCGTCGCCCCCCCCCCCCCCCCCCCACCCTTGCTATTAACGGCCCCTCCGGCGCAGTAGTCTAACACAACACGAGGCTGGACGGCAACCTACAGGCACGTCCTCCTTGCCCAGGCACGCTGTCGGAGAAAACCGAGCAGGCTAGCGCGTGACACTGCGCAATCAAGCCAGGGACGAATCGGCCAAGCAGGAGGCACTCTCACATCCCGGCAAAGGCTTTGATTTAGCAATTAGCATTCACTCTCCGGTCCCTAACCGCCGGGTTAATTTGTTAACCTTGGCTAATTGAGGAATCCATCTGCGCCTTTCAATAGAGGTCAGCCAAGGATCGTCGCTCTGCTTTTCGACGCTGAAGCCCCTTGGGCTGCAACGTTTCGATATCGTTCAAGACCGGACGCAGAACCGTGGAAAAAGTTAACGTTTGCAGAATGGAGAAGCGGCGAATTGTTTAGAACTTTTAAACACCAATGTAGAGGAACAAAATAACAATGTGAGAAATCAAAAAACACACTCAACATTTTAACACTTGGATTTGATTCATTGTGGCTGGTTGTCTTTCTTTCTGTGCTCACAACGAAAACAAGAAATGTAAAATGAAGAATTACATTTACTCAGTTATACATAATCTTCCTGAACCAAAGTCAATACTGGCTAGACTATATTTCACCTCAGGAAAATAAGCTCACAGTAAATTATCTACAAGGCAGCTTGTGAGGTGTGACATGAATATACTTAATATATTTAACACTGCCTCCAAAATACCATCGTCCACCATGGGCTTTCCTCTCGTCTTGTATACCTGAGGTTCCCCATGGGAAATGAGGTTATTCTATTCCATTAAATTCTATTCTATTCAAGGGACAGAAACAGACCGCATCACCTCCAACTAAAATTTGCAATTCAAAGCTCCTTAGCAGACCCAAAAAAAAAAAAAAAAAAAAAACACAATTACAGCTTATGACAGTGCTCCCATATAAACTGAAACCATGTCCCATACAAGAAGCACTTCTTAGAAGAGATGACACGACTCAAATCTTGTCAGCTGCAAGCTGTAAAGGCGGAGGCATTACCAAAGCCAGATTAAGACACCGAAGGCTGAATAAGGACCCTCGTGCGGCGGGCTGGGTTTTTGGCGGGCGCTACCGTTAGCGCTCGGTGACTCTGGCGCTCGGCGACTCTGGAAAGCCATTCGTACTAAACGTCAGAGGCTACAGCCGGAGCAGTCCTGAGAATGCTCGTTTGTGCAGTACCCTTGACCAAAACTTAGCAGCTGCCAAGAAGGAAAATAAATAAATAAATAATCAAAGTGCTGGCATTGCTTTTGGTCCAGCATGCTGAAACATTCAGACCGAGTCACAGGATGACCCCCAAGTCTTACCGTGCACTTTTGAGCCCTGCCTGTCAATCAGACACCCACAGTGGTCCTCCTGCTGAACCGCACACAAAGTGCCTTCCTCCAACTCGCGTCTGTGAGAGTCCAACTTTAATGCATTTTTTTCTATACTTGAAAAATCACCAACAAAAGAATCCAATTATAGTTCAGGCAAGGAAATATTACATTACAGCATAGCCATTTGGCAGATTTATCCAGAACGCCTTACAATGAGATTATATTCATTCTTAATACATTATTAATATTTCCATAAAGAAATAAATAGTCTGCCCTGTGATGGACTGGTGACCTGTGGAAGGTGTATACCCACCCCCACCCCCACCCCCCACCACGCCCCATGACCCTGACCAGGAATAAGCAGTTTATAAAATGGATGGTTTGCCAATTTCTCTGACAATGGAACTTTTTACAAGCAGTTCATTTTGCAACAGGCCCCCAATTTTATCACCAGTCGTAGGATTCCCTTTTATAGTACAGCACTGCTATTCAGTTGTGAAGCAGGCCAACTCAATGTGAAATTGTCCGGTTCAAAACTTTCCCACAATGCTGTGCGAAACGCTGAATGCTTTGTGCACAGATGTGGCAGATGACCTTTTTGATGATGAATACGGGTCTATCATCGGCATATTGATTATTCAGAAAATGTTCAGTAGGCAAAATATGCGCGTCAAAATCCAATTCTATTCTGTGAATTCTGTGAAAGGTGGGAAGTAAATATACAGCCTACAGTTTCACTTGCTGTCCCAATGTGGCCTAACTTTTTACTGCAACGGTATTAAAAATGGAATTTTCCCCTCATTTTACCATCCAATGTGGTTCGTGTGCGAGGCTCCGGCACTTAACGTTTCCACAAGGGTTTACTATTCTGGAAAATCGGAAAACAACAGCTGTGATTTTTGTCGCAATAATTAATATTTATGCCATCGGAATCCCCGGTGATCAATTTACCGAACCTAATAATTGCAATAATTTAGTGGGAGACGAACTTTCTAACACTGCAGATCTAAAATCCATAAAATATGATCCTCAGTATGAAAACATACAACCTTCCAACTTCGTCTGTACTACCGACCCAATACGCGTGAGACACACCCGATCCATGAAACGCACCCTAGATATTCAATATTACCATTCTGTGGATAAGGAACAATGGAGAAAGGCTGCAATAGTGGAAACCACTCGAACCTGGAGACAGATCCATTTATATATTAAGTTCATATTTAAAACGTAGGATAAGTTTATTTAAATTCAAAAAAGGCAAAAGGAACGGAGACTGGTGAGGCGCGACGGGGTTGCGCCGCTCTTTGGCCGAGTTGACATTGCGGCCAATCGCAAATCGGGCTAAATCGCTGAAAATTCCTAAATCTCTACGACGGCTGCGAGGGTCAAGTTAAAGCGAGCTCCGTTAAAGCGTGACCAATTGGCGGCACCGCACCGGCGCGTTCTCTGGTCAAAAGCCAGAGCAGATGGGTGATGTGTGCTCCCACAACAGAGTCCTGCCCCCAACTCACTCACACACACACACACACACGCACATGCACACACACACACAAACATACACACACACACACAGCTCCCCCCCTTTGCAAATGCATATTAATGTTATTGTTACTAGTACAATAGCCAGGGTTTCTCTGTGCCGGGGAGCATGAGCCCGTCTCTAATTGGTGGTTTAAAAGGCAATTTAGCCACAGAAAGGGACCTCGGACAATAGAAGTGAATTTGACATGAATTTGATTCCCAAACGTGTCTCAGTATTGTGACGTTCTATGACCTTAAAGGGACAGTTCGCTTCCTGGATTTTTTTTGTTGTTGTTGTTGTTGTTGTTGATATTTCACTTTAGCGTTAATTTATAGCCTATATTTTCAGAAGTCGGTGATGACCTCGCATCTTTACAATGCCTAGTATACGGGGACTTGTGGATTTCCGGGTTGTTTGGTCAAGAAAGCCAATAAATAGGCCTACGCTTCAGTAACTCCAAAGCAGCTTGTCTAAAGCTTTTTTGCACTGTCATAAAGCTTGCTGGAAGATGAACAGAACCACTTTCAAGTAAAGACCACTGTGAACTGGCAGCACCTCTTCAACGGGTTCCACGATTTCATCACTTACATCTATGACGCACTCCTTAAGCTCTTAAAGGAAGGCCACTGTACTCAGAAACTGGGACAACGCTTTGGTGACCTGACATCTACAAATCTCCACTTCTTCAGATAACCCGATCAAAGATCCCCTTCACTGACCAGAAAGAAAAGACATAAATATTCCTCCACTTACCCGTTTCTGGTCTTCTAATCCGTGAGCCACCGCCTTCCGCCTCGGTTGCTGATGTGGGGTCGCCTCGGCTCCTGATTCCATGTCCTTTAAAAATCACAGGTTCTGCCTCCTTGCTATCCTCAGTCTTTATCCCCTTGACTAATCCAACCAGTGTATCTCCCAAAATTAAGGGAAATCCCCAAGTACTTCAGGCCCACGTCTCTTCCATTGGCAAAGTTCTCAATTCATCGCCCTTCTCCAATAAATAAATAAATAGGAAATCTCATCGATGATCTCAAACAGAGCGGCTCTCGGCTCAGTCGGTCGGATCGTCCGACATGACTCCGTCAGTTCAGATGCAGTCCGAGAGTGCCGGCCTGAGAGAGGTAGCGGAGGAGAGTCTGGTCCCGGGATGAGGCCGTTTCTGTTTCATGATGGCGAGGGCCGCTTGCACCTCGCCGCCTTCATGGTAACAGTGTGCTTTTTAATCCACTTGGGAGATAAGATCAACATGGCCTCTTCCACGGGTTTAAATTTCTTCCCATTGTGAATCCGCGAGCGACAGCGTTCCGCGCGCCAGGTATATCCCACAAAAGCGCGCCGAGATTCAGCGCTCTGTAGACTGAACTCCCCTGCTTACACACCGGAGGTGTTTCAAGAAAGAAAAAAAACAATTCAAAACACTTGCAGTGTTTGCATTTGGAATAAAAACTGACTGAGGATGATGTGATGCTTCAACATTTGAATTGGCAACGCTGGGACTCAATAAATAGCCCAGGAGACGGAGAGATAATGATGTTCTTGCGTGGCACGTGCATGCTCAGAAGTGCTGACCATTTTCATTTATCTTAGAAACCCAGGGCTGAAATATGCTGTTTAGGAAACATTGGCTTGCAGTCAGAATGCCACCAGCTCAAATCTTTAACAAGAAACTGCTGTGGTAGGCCTACAATGAAATCGATTTTTTTAATAGCCTATATCCACCTGTACAGACAGGCAATAGGCAATGTAAGAGAAAATAGTAGGCTACTCGAAGAAAATGGTAGGGTTTGTCCTTCCTGTATTTTATTCTTAAATAAAAGCCATTATTTGCTAAGTAGTCTAGTTTAAGTTAATATTTTGTCATTATTTAAAGACAACACCAAATAGTCAGCATAGGCCTACTCCGACACATTTCAGACAACGTCTCCCAGTTCTGGAATTAGCACGTTTCCCGTTTCTGAAAATACTAGCGTTTCCAATTTAAGTGCTTAACAGATTTTAGATATAGAATCCAACTTCAACCCTTTCAGCACATGACGAGGTTTTAAGACAAACCTGAAAACGGACGGTTTTAAATAATCCGGTTAATTGACAGTTAGTTTCACCCCTCATTTCGAAGCGCCGGCGGAGGCTCTGTGATCCCGCCGTGTCACTTAACAGGAGAGTGGCTTGCATACATAACTTTGTGAAACTGGTCGTAAGGTCTCTGAAAGTGCCAAAAACTACGGTGGTTGGCGAATATGCATTTTGATACAACTGGTGTACCTAAATGGTAATCAATAATTAACGAAGAAAACTACTAGGCTAGATGAAATGCAAGATCAAGCAATAAGGTTATCAATTCGGATATCCCAGGTGTCCATATCTATCGGAGATAACGTTAGTTCACTTCATAGCTTTCAGTTGATTACACCAAATTCATGCATGGACCAAGCATGGCTGAAATGGATGGTTTAATGTTTGTAACTTAGCTTGCCACATTAAGCCTTTCTGTCAGTTTGTCCAGAAACGAGTGCTCCTCCAAATCAAGATACAAATCGCGTAATGCACATCACAGTTATTAGCAAGGTAGATAACTAGCTAGCTAGCCAACTAGCCGGGAACCTATTGCAAGGCAGGTTGCCTAACTACAAAACCAAACTGACTACAACTAAACTATGCCCAATTTTGACCAAATGATTTAAGAGATTCATAAATGCTGTGCATGACAAGAGGTTTAAAATACCACTTGACTCTATAATCATTTATAGGAACCCATTTCATTTGAACTTTAATGGACCTGTACAAAAATGTAGCTCGCGAGCAAACAGAAAAAGCATCACCCAAGATGCAAGCCACAGACGCATTCACTACTGTTCTGCACCCCAGAGCTCCCAAATTGAGAATCCCAGTACAGAACTCACAGCCAATTAATTAGCCAAGTCTCACGTGCCACCTATCCTGAGATAACAATCGGTCATCAGTAGGCTACGAGATTGCAAGCTGCTGCCCGAAAATAAATCCAATTTCAGCATCACCAGTTCACCTCAACATGAATGGGTGGGGTAAAAAGACATTAAGTTAAGACATACCCGACATCTAGCTATATAGATATGTAGGCATTTAGGTTCGTTTTACACCTTTACTCGCAAATCTATGGAGGCATTTAACCAGAAAAAAGTGAAAACTACTCACCAAACAAAACCACAGATCCCCTTTGAGAACAGGCAGCTACCCAGCACATGCTATCTATTCTCTCTGCAGTCGGTGCATTATTGCCCAGCTCGAACCCCCTCTTTCAATTGATCACATTACGTCATTGCTCCGCGCGCCAGTCGTTTCCCCAGTTTTTGGCGATGTGCGTTTCCATGGAAACTTTTTTGGAGAAATGAATTTGGTGCCATCTAGTGTCCCAAAGATAGAATTTCATGCTGTAAAGAAAAAGTAATTTAGCTTTCAACAATAAATTTTGTTCCCGATGTTGGGTAGGACACTGGACATAAATCAAGACACAGTAGGGGTTGCAAAAATTTAAAAGGAACAACATATAGCCTGTGCAGAATATTTCATTCATCCACGATCTGGGGCCTACACAGGATTTAAGATTAGGCTACATTTGACTGTCAGTGCAAACACTAATATCGGAACGTATATTTTGATATTTATTTCCATTGTGTATTTTGCTCTGTAAAAGTTAAATTAAAGCAAATGTCTTTAATACACACTCAGGTCTATATACATGCCTGTATGCCATTGAACATAACATACAGTAGGCTAACCATAATCACAAAAAGGAAATATGTAGGTAATATAATGATTTTTCCCCTTAGGTTGCTTTTGATTTTTTTGTTTGTTATTTTTTCACTGTTTATCACATTCACGAACAAGAACATACCAGCCTGACTTGAATTTTGTTAACATGTAGGCGAAAATGACAAGTGTTATATTGCGCTTTGGTGTCCACTTTGGAGGACAGTGGATGGAAGGTTTGTAGCCATGTATGCGAATATTCTTGTCTATGTAGGTAGGCATCTATGTTCCTTTTCCGACTTTAATTGTAATACGCACAGATAAGACCATTGCAAACAAGTAGATAAAGTACACTTATTGCCAATTTTTCTAACACTGTGGACCTTCCCTTTAAAACATAATGTAACAGTTTTAATTAAAGTCATATAAAAGGGAGTATTTGCATTACCATACAAACTAATGACAAACATTAAAAAAACAACCTATGTTGCCATAAAACCGGATGAAGCCTTTAAAAAGCCGTTGTCCCTCACAGAAGCGTCTCAGAAAAACGTCTCAGACGGTATCGTCGGGTTCCCAACATGGGTTCTTTTACCTCAAAAAGAGTGAACGTTCCTGCTCGTAAACCTTGGACTCCAACCACTACCCTTAATTCTGAGCTGTGCTGCCAGTCGTGAGATCGGGAACAGAGAGAAGGAACTGCGTGTTGACAATCCTGCAGTCAGTCTGCCAACATTTCCCAGGTGGAAAAAAAATGTAAAAATACAATCGATCAGATCCGAGAATGTTATTCCCACAATGCATTGCTTAACGTGGGGTCTTTGTGATTAACATGCGTTTTGCCCCGCTCCGCTCCGCAGGGACCCAACTTAATTGGCTTTCGTTTCCTCTTAGTCCCTTTGAAGTTGTTGTAGTTGACGCAACTGGGCTGCAGAGATTTAAGGAGGATGGCAGTTGTAATTAGTGTCCCAGTTGCAGAGAATACTTTTATTGTGACAGCTGACCTTGAACATGTTCTAAGTTTGCCGTTTTGCCGCCAGGAGTCGGAAATAAGCCGAAAAGAGAAAAGCCTATAAACGCCTTGCACGGTTTCCCGATTACCCAAACGTTGCCATCAACAATGGTAGCCTATCTGCCTCGATGACGTCGGTGGAGAATTTAGTAAGGGACACTACGTAGCCTATCAAATATGTTATTTTTTCTGTATTTCTGTCAAGGAAGTGTTTTTTTTTGTTTGTTTTGTTTTTTTAAATTTCACGAACATTGTGCGGTATATTTAACTTGAATTTAAAATATATATATATTGCTGGAGTGACATTGTGTCAGAACTCTACTGTAAATGTTGGTTTTCACTTTTCCTCTCACCATATAGCTTTTTGTGTCAGTTCTGGAAAGATCCCCGGTAGAACTGGAACAAAGCCTCCGAATGGTGATGTTGCTGCTAATTTCGACCGGTGGCGATTGTTCTCTTTTGACCAAATCCTCAGTGGGGCTGTGGGGGTCAGCGAGGCCATCCGGACCCCGCTGAAGGTGGGCAGGAGCCTGGTGTCCAACCGCCCCTCCCCTGCATGCTGCACCTGGTGTCAAAGTTCATGAGCACCCCCTAGAGTGTGGCCCTGAAGCAACACCTGAGGGCGGAGAGCCTCCTGGAGGAGGAGGAGGAGGAGGAGGCGAAAGTCTCGCTCCCAGACAGTGACGCAGGGCATGCCCCGGTCCCAGCTGTGCACCTGCAGACTTCCGTGCCTCTCTGACTCCTGCACACGGATGTGACCTATAAAAACCTGCAGGTGCTCCCTGTGTTTCAAAGGCTTCTGTCTACACAGGTGGAAGGGTGTGCAAATGGGCCTGGATTTGGCTCACGCTTAAAAACAATTTTCTTTAACCCTAACCCTAACCCCATCACAAGACCATACAGTTTGGTGAGTTCAAAATTTACTTGTTTGTGAAGACAAATTTATATACAAGGTTTAGCACAAGATATTGTTCTAGGATACAGACTTAAATGTTTTTTAAATGTGTAAGTGATGAAAAAACCTCAGAGAGTTAGTTGGTAGTTGATAAGCACTGTAAAAATGTGGTTTCATGATTAGCCCATTAATACAAACGCTACTAATGATAAGTGTTATCAAATAACTTCCAAATGTCCATGGACAATAAATAAAAAAATACAATATTGCAATTAAGAACACTTAATTTCAGAAAATACTTCAATCAGAAATCGCCCTGTAAGAACCTTTTAGATTTCAGATTGAAAACTAGTCTAAAATCTCTAAGGAAACATACCTGCCTATTTCAGTATCTATTTTCTTTGGCTCTTTACCCACAACTTATATTATTAAAAATGTATTATTTTGATTTCACAGCATTTTTACATTTGAATGCTCAATTGGTTGAACAACATACTTAACAAATCACACCATGCCTCAAACTGAAGCATATAGACGCCTACTAATTGAACCCATTTTCTCCCTGTGGTCAAAGGTTGACCTTATGTCTGCAGTCAGCATTCATCAGACAGTGCCTGTCTGCCCCAAATGCTCAGCATTCATCTGTGAGCAGTAGCACAGCTACCAAAAATAGCAGAGTGTCTGTGTTTTGACGGAGTGTAGCACAGTGGGTAAGGAACTGGGCTTGTAACCGAAAGGTCACAGGTTCAATTCCCGCGTAGAACACTGCTGTTGTATCCTTGAGCAAGGTACTTAACCGAAATTGCTTCAGTGTATATATCCAGCTGTATAAATGGATACAATGTAAAATGCTATGTAAAAAAGTTGTGTAAGTCGCTCTGGATAAGAGCGTCTGCTAAATGCCTGTAATGTTTTGCTTAAGAGCTGGGGGGCATTTTCACGAAGCAGGATTAGCGAGTTAGCTGGATAACTGCGCCGCGTAAAACCCGGAACAGCTCTTTTTACTTCAGTCCGTGTTCCAGATTTGAGAGGGTTCCGGGTTTTACCCAGCTTTGTGAAACAGGTTCCTGGTTTAGGTGGATTAAAATGAAAACAAATTATTTGGGACCATATTAGCAGAGTGCCAAATGTTTTCACTAACACATCCCCTTAGGCTAAAGGCTCTCACACAGCCAAAACAATGTTTAAAAAAAAAATGTTTTTACCAACTTACTGCAGGCCTAGTGTATACTACTGTCTGCAAAATAGCCCTGTGTTTCTTTAATTAGTTACCATGGAAATTGTTTAAGACCTGCGGTGATGTCATAATGATATGATACACATTCACAGAGCCTTCAGAAACACCTGTATAAAATATTCAAAGCCATTTTACTTTCAGTTGGTCAGCTTACTGTACATTGCTGTGTGATTTTCAGAGGTTCTTCAAAACCTATTGCTAAGGGGGTTTCAATTGATAGATTTAAACTGACAGAATCAATCTGTTTTAACCCTTTGAGGAGTACGTTTTTTGGAATGTTTATTCATAATTCAAGAAGTCAGTGTTCTAGAACTCCATTGATTTCAATCACCAGTAGTGACTGTGACATCCGCATTAGAATGTTCGTTTAAGAACATTCTAATCACATATTTTTGATCTCCTGCCTTGAATGGTTAAAAGATGGTGGGGCACAAAGAATTGCAAACAGACTCGTTTTTATGGTCCATTCTGCGAAAGGAATGGGGGTAAATGGATTTGGTTTTTGTTGTGTGCAGTGACCGAGGTGCGGTCGGCTAACCGAAAGCTTCGCGCTTCAGGTCCAGCGGGCTCAGACAACCACGCCCGAAGGGACCCGCCCCTGGTTAAGCGCGGTCTCTCCCGCCGCTGCCCATGTAACCATGGTGGATACCGCCATCCAGGAGCCCGTCTATATTCTCTAGAGCAGGGGTGCCCAATCCTGTTCCTGGAGATCTACCATCCTGTAGGTTTTCGTTCCAACCCGAACAAGGCCACACCTCATTCAACAGCCAGAGATCTTGTTGAGCTACTAATTAGTAGAATCAGGTGTGCCAAATCGGGGTTGAAATGAAAACCTGCAGGATAGTAGATCTCCAGGACCGGGATTGGGGAGCCCTGCTCTAGAGGAAGCCACATATCTGCCCGGGAGACTTCTAGAAGGCCGCCGTTAGAACCCGCGCCCCACCGCCAATTCTGCGTTTCAGCTGGTCGAGCTCCACCACTCCCGTTTGATTTGATTGCGCACAGCACCGGGCGGCCCTGATGCTCTGTTGATTGTACAGTTAAGGTCCCTGCTGGCTCTGGAGCTGATTGGACGCGGTCATGATTGCAGATAATCGCACGTCGTCTGGGACAGAACTACCGACACAAATAAGACTCGTGTGTCATAACTGCAGTAACCTCCTAATATAGACCTAAGAGATACCAGCTGTGAAGTCAGACCTGAACATGAATGTCCTTTCAAACTGGGGGGCCCTGGTTTTAAAAAAAAAACAAACAAAAAAAAACATGACAGCTACAATCAGTGAGATTTTGTGTTGTGAAAGGGTGCTATTGTACATACTGCAGGCTTGGAAATGGCAAATATCTTATTTTGATGAATAAAACTACGAGGTCAAACCTGGGGTTAGGCGATGGATATTTGAAGTGCAGAGTTGAGCTGTTTGGAATTTGCCCCTCATGCTCAATGTTAAAAACTCCCAAACAAAATAACAGTTTGATAACCATGGTAGATATACCGTATAGTGTAAACTCTATTCTACTGTTATCATATTTGCACATAATAAGTTGTTCAAATGGAAACAAATGTATACGATTCTTTCTTATTCCAGGCTAATCGGTCTTATTTTATCAGGGTTAAATTATGGAAAAACAACTGATTCAAAAATATTTTTGAGCCGGCACTGTCATTGATTGAGATATCCTTACACTGTTCATGCAGACTGAACACGGAACTATATCCATGCCATGTGCCACTTTAAAAATGATATGTATTGAGACAGGTTTGAAATTGGCATGGAATTAGAGAAGATTACATCAGGAACTGTTCAATTAGCAGGAATTATGGTTTAATTTTAGTTTGACATTAGAACATTAACTGACTTTTTTCATGTCTGACAACTGCTAGTGCCACAAGCACTGATTATACTGTCAGAGAGCAATGTGTCGAATTAAAGTGACGAATAAGGTTCTTTGGTCAATGAGTGGTCAAGCTGAGTTTGCTCGGGATTTCAAAAAGCAGGATTGGTAATATTGGGATTGGGAATAAATTAGGGAATATCCTAACTGGTTGAAGTAAGACGTAATGTAATGAAGTAATGTTGAAACCCGAGTTATAAAAAAAATATACCAAGTTAAAAACCTGTTCTTGTCAAAACGTACGTGCAGTTTTGAACATCAAGCAAACAAACTGGCAAGTCGTCGTTGCGCATGTGGAGTTGTTGTCCTCCCATCTCTCTGGCACACTTGTGCGTCAACAAATGTTTCTCCGGAGAAATTGTTCTCATACATCCAGCCGAAATAGCTGTGACTCTTAGCTGAGATCTTTCGTGATTCCCCCCCCCCCCTCCATGAATCACGCTAAGTCCAGAACAGATGCTTGTCTTAAGGCCCAGATTCCAGTTTAGGCCCAGGGGTGGGGGGGGGCTCTCTGTGCTTCATGGCCCGCCCGGGTCCCTGTCACCACTTATTTTGGGAAGATGGTTTAATCTCGACGTCACCCCCGTTTCTGTGTCCTAAGTGCTGTGAATGAAAGGTGGCTGGTATTTAAAGGCCCCCGTAGTCCCTCCAGACACTCACACACACTCACACACACACACACACTTCGACTCTGCTGACTCAGCGACACGTCTCGTGAACATCTCCGATTGGGTAAGTACGTCCGAAAAAACTCCTCTGGTTTCTTCGATTAAGGTCAGCAGTGTACAAATGTGGTGATGGCTGTTCGATTCACATTCTGAATGGACATGTATCCCTGTCAGAAAAATTGAGAAATTAAGTCTTTGCTGAAGAGACTACAGAGGCGTGATTGGGAAAGTCCACAGGGGATGTTGAACACCAGAAGATAATTTGGTGTTTTTGTTATTTTGTATTTCTGGTGTAAATTAATCTGTTGAGTTTGCCCATCTGCCATGAGTGATATGGGTGATATTATACATTGTTATTTGTATTGCTGTATTTGCACATTCTTGTTGTGTGGGTCAATTTAATTTCTTTTTAACTGACAAAAAGGATCCTACAATTTTGTAGCCATTCAAAAACAAAGATATCTGATAATCTCTGGAATGTGATTGGTCAGGCACACATTCACTGGTGACACTACTCTTGGAATCACGTGAGAATGTCACTGTAATCAATGTGTGTGCGTGCGTGCGTGCGTGCGTGTGGGGGGGGGGAGGTCCTGTCTGACTGCCACCAGGTATGTTAATACGCATGCAAAGTCCTCTGCCCTTCAAAACCCTTTGAGGAGCTGTATTGGTAGTGAGTAATATTGTTTGATCAAAAAATTGGAATTATATTCTTTTTATTATATATAATACAATTGCTCTTCTTGATTAAGAACTGATATTTCCCCAAAAACTATATGCCTCAGTATTACTCACACTCCTGTTTTCAGTACTTTCTGCACCCTCCCTCTGGAACGATAACAATACCAAGCCGGTGTTTATGTTGTTTTATGAGATTGGTGAATATACTGGGTGGGATCTTTGACCATTCGTTTGTATAGTATCTTTATCCAACAGACTCCTTCAGTCTTTGCTTGTGAACTGCCCTCTTCAATTCAAACTACGAACGATCAGGTTTCAGATAGCCATTGCAAAACTGTAATTTTGTGGTCAGCAAAACTTTTATGACTTACTGATTTTGTTCTGCTTGGGAGTTCATAATTTCATTAGCAAAAACTGCTGGACCAGCAGAAACAATACAACCGCTTAACATCAAAGCTCTATCACCATGAACCTAATAAAAACATGTGAGTCACTTTTAGGTTTATACTGTGAATTTTGAATATGCACAAAATAGTGTTGATTATTCTCACTAAATACTGCTGAGTTGGTTCTCAGTTGATCACCCAGGTTAAATAAAGATAAGATAAATTAATAGAAAAAATAAAATTCTTATTTAAGCTAACCCAGATCCATGTCTCCTGTAGTCTTAATTTCAAGAGTCATTCTACTACGCTGCAATCAACACTGCAAAAAAACATTCAATATGCTGCAAATAAAAAATATTTTCACTGCTTTTTTATCCAAGACACTTGTATTATGTCAAGAAAATAAGAATACTTGAATCTTTTCTGTCAGGTCTAAATATTTATCTATATGGATCAGAACCCTAGCCCTGGTGTAGTCTGCCAGTTTTCATTGTCCCTCATAAGTTAATCGATCAAATAAAGCAGTTGGGTACTCAGTTATCCCACCTTACCTGGTTTCTTGGGTTTGAACTTGTTGCTGATTTTAGAGTAAAAACCAAGACTGGCAGACCCTGTGGTTCTCTAGGGCCGGGGTTCCAGACCCCTGATATAGACCGACAGCAACAATAGGATTAGACTAGCTTAACCCGACAATATAAATATCAACGATTGGGCACAGCTGCCACGTAATCCCGATGACCTGTAACGAACCGACAGCCTTTGGCGGATTGGACTCAACATGGCCGTCCCCTCTCTCCCCTCCCCCCTAGAGCGGTGTCCTGTAACGGGCCAGGGTTGAAGATGCCAAACTGGGGCGGGGGAGCCAAGTGCGGGGCCTGTGACAAGACCGTCTACCACGCCGAGGAGATCCAGTGCAATGGCAGGAGCTTCCACAAGACCTGCTTCGTCTGCAGTGAGTGAGCGGCGGCGCAGGGGCCGATGCAGTTACATAGCAACGGGGAGCCGGCCAATGGCCGGTCATGGGACAGAAGCGGAAAGTCCAGGGGTCAGAAAGCAAAAGTCCTGCCATGTTTTTCTTCCTCCCATTAACTCAGCCCAGCTGATTTCACTAATCAGTTCTACCTTCTGGCTGAAGAATTGCGCTAGTTAGCAAATCCAGGCGACTGGAACAAAATACTGGGGAGAACTTTCACTTTCTGAACCTGGATGTTCCACCTCTGGTACAGGGTTGTTTTGATACCCGGTGAATACATAGTAAATTCACCTCACCTGGTTTCTTGGGTCTGGATTGGTTGCTGATTTGCTGATTTTAAGGTGAAAACTAACCAGCAGTACTTGAGCCTCTGCCCTCTGAACAAGGGGCAGCCCATGATGCCAGTATTTTAAAATCTTTTTTGCTTTTTAATGACCTTTTATGCTGCATGATTCTGATGAAGCTAGTTTGAAGTAATTATTGTATTTGAGGGAATAATGGTAGCAACGCAACAGGTATTTTTAATCAGTAAGTCTAGTGGCATAATTACTGATTCTCTTCTGATGTTGTTTTAGCTGGCTGCCATTACCATACTCATTCACTGCAAACAGTCTGGATACTGCAGTGTAGCTTGAGGGAAGCATTTCAAGTGTAAGACTTGAAACAAGAGATCGTTTGCTGAAATGAAGGCCAACTGCTGCACTAAGTCGAACGGCTTGAACAGCGTAAAAAGGCTAAAACTGAAAACAAAGCATTTGACAGGTTCTTGAAACGGTAGCTTTTCCCAAAAAACTGCCCTCTGCAAATGCTACTTGTCAGTCGCGCTTTGTAAACCTCAAAAAGGTCAGGGACGGGTTTCAGGGGCGGCGACGGGTAGGTACTGCCGCCAGGAAACCCCTCGCGTCTGCGCGAGAAGCTGCCAACTGGGTGTGCTTTCCCGTCTGGCAAATTTGGAATTCTCCACCAGCCTTCCACAGCCACCCCTCCCCGCCCAGCTCCCTCCCCCGCCCCCCCCCCCCCCCCCCCCCCCACCAACCCCCCCCCCGTCCATTACCTAGGACTACAGAAATAGGCTCCGGTTGTTTCCCATCACGATCAGAGTCCTGCCCCCACCACCCCCCCTGGTGGGGCTGGAACAGCTGATGGAAACAGCGGCCCAGAAAAGTGGCCCCGCTGATGGAAACGCGCGGCGCCATTAACCCAGCCCGGGGCCCCGGGGGCCACATCTCTCCGTCAACAGATTTACAGTCGGCGTTCAGAAAAATCCCTCCCCGCGAGGCTCCAGCGCCCCGCGAAACCGCTACGTCCGTCTTCCGAGCGGCTGGGTCGAACCGCTCGCGAGCTCGTAAATCTCCCTCTCCTGCTCCCTCCTCGCCGCCTGCTTCGAAATTTGCCGAGCGGAATCGTGCAACCGCATATCCGAAGGTCGTATTTCCCGCCTCGCCTTGGAAATTAAGCACGGCAACAGGTGGTAAATCCTGACAAAACTGAGGGGGAACGCTCGCTAGTCACGTGAATTTAGGACCGCTTCGTTAATTTCTGCTGAAACCATATTTTAGGTTGCAGTGGCCTACGGGAAAGCTCTCGACAGCACCGTGGTGGTCAACAGGTGGTAAATCCTGAGAAAACTGAGGAAGAACGCTCGTTGGTCGTGTGGCTGTGGGTCTGCTTTGTTTATTTCCATTGAAACCGTGTTTCACGTTGCAGTGGCCTGCAGGAAAGGTCTCGACAGCACCACGGTCGCCGCCCACGAGTCCGAGATCTACTGCAAGTCCTGCTACGGCAAGAAGTACGGGCCCAAAGGCTACGGATACGGGCAGGGAGCCGGGGCACTGAGCTCTGACCCTCCTTCCAGGAACCTGGACCTTCAGCAGCAAGAGTAGGTGTCACGATCCCACATATTAGGGATCAACTCCTAACCAAGGAGGGAAAACAATGAGGGCAGATCTGTTTTTGGATGTCGTGGCAACTGCCCATCATCAGCGTTCGTAGCTGCAACCCGCGCGATCGATTCGAAAGGACAATTTCAATGTGGTGCCCGTCCATGCACTAGAACAGTGCCTTAACAGATACCAGACTGTGGGGCCCATCCATGCACTAGAACAGTGCCTTAACAGATACCAGACTGTGGGGCCCATCCATGCACTAGAACAGTGCCTTAACAGATACCAGACTGTGGGGCCCATCCATGCACTAGAACAGTGCCTTAACAGATACCAGACTGGGCCCATTCATGCACTAGAACAGTGCCTTAACAGGATAAGCCACACAACAACTCCCTGTACATGTATCCTTGGTGAAAACGTTTTACCATTGGCCTGCATAGAGTAGACCAGCTTACAAAATAATGCTGGGACAACTGTCTGGAACATATGCAAACACACAGGCCCTCCAGGGATGGAACCACATCTTAACCTTGGAGAAAACATGCAAAATATGCCATTGAGCAGTCAAAACACAAATTTGGCTTCATGTAGTCATGTCTGGATTCATTTTCCCCGAGACCCCGTGTTTACAGAACCTAAACACAGAGGGGCATGTGCAACAAGGGCAAGACAGACAAGGACATCATCCAAATCTCTCGTTTCAACTGGCACTCAAATATTCATCCCAATTAATTACTGCCATCAGCAACGCAGGACGAAAATGTTTCTGTAAAGACCCTTAAATGGAGGTACCTCCGATCTTCCCAAAAAGAATAATTAATTATTTTAATTATAATTTTAATTTAAGAATAATTAATTATTTTAATTATCATTTTAATTGAATAAGTTCATTATTAATAAGGGGCGCACACGGACGCTAGAGTGTATCTTCAATGTCACTATAGCTACAGCTGAAAAGACCAAAATGGCATCATCTCATCTCGTCAAAGAGAAACGTCTCACTCCTGTTTTCACATTTCAGATCCAAGCCCCATCGTCCGTCGTCCAGCCCGAACTCCAGCAAGTTTGCGCAGAAGTTCGGGGGGTCGGACCGCTGCCCGCGGTGCTCAAAGACGGTGTACGCGGCCGAGAAGGTCATGGGCGGCGGCCAGGTAACGGTGTTCCACGACCCCTTAACCTCCAAAGACCCAGCATTTAAGTCCCTGGCCATAATCTCATTATATTCTACTATGCTGAAACCTACACTACAAGGGACATTCATCCATCCATCCATCCATCCATTATCTATCCAGGGCAGGGTCGCGGGGGGTGCTGGAGCCTATCCCAGCGTGCATCGGGCGAGAGGCAGGAATACACCCCGGACAGGCCGGAAATCTATAACAGGGCACACACACCATTCACTCACACACTCATACTTATGGGCAATTCAGAGTCTCCAATTAGCCTACCTGCATGTGTTTGGACTGTGGGAGGAAACCCACATGGACACGGGGAGAACATGCAAACTCCGCACAGAAAGGCCCCCAAGCCGAGATTCGAACCCACGACCGTCTTGCTGTACGGCGACAGTGCTACCCACTGCACCACCGTGCCGCCCCAACGGGACCATCTTCACATGTTTTTACCCAATTCTCCTTTGTTTCCCCTGAGTAAAGCGTCGTTGTAACAGCGCCCCTGCAGAACGTGCCGTACAGATAAAATGGAACGGAACGGTTCACCCGAGTGTCGTTTGCCTGCCCACAGACCTGGCACAAGACCTGCTTCCGCTGCGCTTTGTGTGGGAAGAGCCTGGAGTCCACCACCGTGACGGACAAGGACGGGGAAATCTACTGCAAAGGTACGACGAACGCAGAAAGCCCGCGCCGCCCGCGCCGCCCCCGCCGTCCTCTTAGTCTCCAAGCGCTTCAAGCGCTCGACATCGCCCCGCGGCCTTCGGCCCCTAACGGCGGTGCGGAGGCGGTGTTACCGGGTCACTGGAAGGCACTCATTTTTTTAGCGATTAAATCGCTGCGCTTGTAGCTGACGGCTAAAAACTCTGGCTTACCGTCGACCATATTTTCTGATGACCTGCGTCACAAGAAAACCCTTTTCTCTAACTACGTATTACAGAACGTAATCCTTAACGTTTACAGTACGAATCCCATTGAATTTGATAACATGACGATTCCAACTTCAAAGGATAGAAGCACTCTCCGATAAACCTGTTAGAGGGTGCAATTTAAATTTAAACAGTCTTAACTTTTCACTTAAGTGCATAAACTTACAAATACCATGCTTAAAAATGGTCCTTGAAGGCTCTTTTGCATTAGAATACTGTCGGAACAATGCATTACAGATGGCTGTATGAGAAAGCAATGGGACATCAACAGAAGAAAACTTTCTAAACTGACCATATTTTTGTACCTTGGTCTGATGGAATTTATTAAACACTAGAGCAATAATCTGAAACAGATCCCTTAAAGTGGACAGTGACAGGCAACACAAGACTGGGAAACCACAGTGGTGCTATTCAGAAAGCTGTAATGATGGAGTGACATCTTCACAGCCGTGCTTGAACCTTTTCCTTTTCCGGTCTTTTCTTTTTCTTTTAGTTTGTTACGCCAAAAACTTTGGACCGAAGGGAATGGGCCTCGGGAATCTGGGAATGGTGGAGGACAGGGGTTGAAGCCTGTGGAGGTGTGCCATGAGGAATCCAACGTTCAGCCATTTCGGGATGAAGATGATCTTATTAAACTCACATTAATCGCTAGTTATCGCTAAATGTTAAGTTGTTGGAAAAATACTTGGTCAAAAAGCAGCTAGTACAGTACCTAGTTCAGATTTATTAGGCAGACATGAAGTAGTTCCTTTGATGTTCTTTGTTCCTTCCTTACAATAGGGTAGACCTAGAGCAGGGGGTGGGCAATTCCGGTCCTGGAGGGGCCAGTGTGTGTGCGGGTTTTTGTTTCCACAGTTACCCTGTCTAAATGAGCTAATTGGCTGTACCCTCCCAACACTGGTCGACTCATAGATTAGGTCAAAGTAAAGCGTTTCATATAGGGACACAAGAACAGGCTTCGGCTGTCGTTCACGTTGCTAAATGTAGCTAAAATATCAGATGGCGTAATTGTTAGCGCTAATAATAATTGTTATAATAATAATAATAATATATTATTATTAATAATAATAATAATAATAATAATAATAAAGACCAGAAGCTGGCAAGAAATCCAGAACAAGATGGGGCCCTCCTTGCCCACCCCTGATCTAGGCCCTATGACATTTAATAGTCAGATCCCTAATTATTTATGACATAATTTTTACGCAATGAGGCCGCTTGTATCTATAATAAGGACAAAGGAATGTTACTTGTTAAGTGCAACCACCAGTTCTAGTTTAGTTTGAACCACCCAGAAGATGACAAACAGGCATATATTCTGCACTGCACTCTCAGAAAGACATGGGTCCAAAAGGCTTTTATGTGTCTCCATAGAGGAACCCTGCCTAGTTTGAGGGTTCTTTGTCAGGCAAAATGGTTCAATCTGGGAGATTTTGCAGTTCACGCCAACCATAAAGGGTTCCTTAAAGAAATAAAAACGTTCCCCTATGGAGACAAGCCAAAGAATCCTTTTTTTCTGAGAGGGTACAAAAGAAGAAGAACCGAATTCAGTCTTCCCTGATGTGTCAGGCACTTTGGGGAGGTCACAGTCACGGCACAGACAGTTTTAATTCATTATTCATCAGACTCAATCTGTTGTCATGAATAAGCGAGCATAATCAAAATAAACACCACAGCACCGATTAGCAAATACATTTGTATTAATCTGAAGCCATTACTTCGTGTGTCACAGCTGTCTGGACAAGCTTAATCGTTTTCTAATTAAAAAGTACAAAACCCAAGGGAGTGTAATGAGAATTGTTTCCACACAAAACAACAATTTTCCATACTGACATGAAGTTGTACCAGTGGTATTAAAGGATTGCTTACTGATGTCTATTTGGTGAAACTTTGACCAGAAACCCACCAGTCCCAATTTACTCCTGACACATCTTAAAGAAAAAATTATCACCTAGTTTTACACTTGGCGTATTATATTATGGCTTTTCCGTTTTTTCCTTTGAAGCTACCTGATATACTAATATTCTGTCCCATACTTTAGACCTGCAGAAATGGGCACTTAAGTAGACGCCTCATTAAGTATGGAGAGCGTAATAAGAAACAAACAAACCAAAAATGAATCCAATGTAACCGAGAAGACATAATGTTGCCATTCCACTGAAAACAGGCAATAAATAAGAATTTTAAGCTCGGCGTGAAGCGCGAACATATACTTCTTAAGCAGTGCGATAACTGTGTATGCTGTGTTATTGTTATGTTTGTATGTATTTGCCAGCTCATATAAAAAACATTCATTTATAACTTTATAAAAACAAAAATATTATATTCAGTTTGTATATAATTGTTCCCTTATCTCTTGCAAAAAAAAAAACATTCTTTAGGAAAATAGAGCTATGTATAAAACAATGTTCTCTACACACTTTACACATAATTTAACAAACGGTGACAAGGGACATTCAAAACTTCCACCGCCAAAATTATCGAGATCTTTCGCTGGACGTATTCCGGTACAAGGCAATTGTTTGTGCAAACAAAAAGTAAGTCCCCGGTTCACTTTCCTCAAATCAACGTTTTGAACTGTTCTTTTTTTTAGGCGGATGTTCATTAATAGCAGAAAAGAAGTTGCAAAAAACGATTTAAAAAGTAAAATATGCCGTTTGGCTCATATCCACACGAGCGTCAGCTCTCCGCCCCCCCCGAGCGGCTTTGGGCCGGTCCCGGCGCGGCTTTGGCCCGGTCCCAGTGCGGGCGGGCGGCGGGTGGGGGGGGGGACTTTGAGCCGGTCCGAGCTCGGGTGGTGGGGGGGGGGGGGACTTTGAGCCGGTCCGAGCTCGGGTGGTGGTTGGGGGATGGGGGGTGCACTTTGAGCGGCTCAGACCGTGTGAAAGTCCTCGCCGGCGGCCAGGTCGAGCCCGGAGGAGTACTGCTGGGTCCAGTCCACCACGGCCGGTTTGAACAGCCCACAGCACCGCAGCTGGAAGAAGTTCACCAGGTTCCGCACCAAACCCAAACTGCCGGAGGAAAAGAGCGCTTTAGGGCCCGACTTACTGAGACCTTCAGCACAGTCAAAACCTTTCAAGCACACGCAGAACCAATAACACGACCGACGATTGGTCACGGTACTTGTTTTGCACCAATCGCTGGGTGTGTTATTAGTTTTGCTAAAAGGCGAAGGTCTTAGTACATCTGACCCTTAGTTATTTAAAACACTTCCAACTGAAAATGTGGTGATAGAGCTGGCAATCCGATGTGGTTTCTCAGTCACAAAAAATGGGCAGAGCCATCATCTGCAGGGCAAGACTTCAGTAATTCGGATAAGTCATTATATTTTCCTGTGGACAGCCCTCAGTTTCTGATTGGCTCACACAAGTAAGTGACGTCTAATCGCACCTTTTATACAGATCAGGAAACCTAACTAGAGCAACAAGGTCTTGAAGATAAGAAAAATCCAATATCAATGACAACATCAAGCAATATCTTCCAAAGTGAAGAGGGACATTTTATACTAGGTAAAAGAGACACCATATTTTTTGACAACTTAATGATTAGTGCTGTTGCAGGGGGTTGAAGGCACTGTCTGTTGATACAGACTGTAAAGAAAATGACAAAGCCTGACAGGCGTTTGCGGATTGGCCAGAAATAGGGGCGCTTACTTGTATGGGTTTTCTCTGAGTGAGAAGTGCTGCTGGTGTCTTCTTCTCCGCTGAATGAGGTTCATCCTCTCAGTCGTAGTCAGCCCAAAGATGGCGATCTTGGAAAAACAGAAATTTAATTTTACATCGTCAGCACAGCACTGCAAAAAAAAAAACTGTCTCCTTCCCTGGCAGCCAGGCATTCCAATACTCCCAAAATCATTTAGAGACGATCCTCAAGGAAACGGAACATAACTGCAACGTTACAATACAGGCGTTTACAGACGCTCTTATCCAGAGCGACTTACACAACATCTGACATCGCATTTACATTGCATCCATTCATACAGCTGGATATACACTGAAGCAATTCGGGTCAGTCGTTAACCTGGGAATCATACCTGTGCCTTTCAGGTTACAAGGAGACCAATTCCTTACCCGTTATACTACACTACTGCAAGAACATGCACTTTCTGGAAAATATAATGGTCAATATAGTTCACCAAAATGTATTTAAAACAAACGTGTTGTAACATCTGAAAGCAGCAATATTCTTGTTCATACACTATGAAGTAATAAACTTGCAATATCTGATCTCGGTAATATGCTTTACTTTTGAAACCTTTATTTACCCTTTATTTTACCAGGAAAGCCCCATTGAGATACACATCTGTTTTTCAGGGGGACCTGTCATATGCACACAGTTACAATGACACAATCACAATGACAAAACACAAACAGGTGCAGTCAACACTGCCTCTAGCAAAATCACAATTTGTTCCAAGAACTCTGGCAGAGGAAAAATGAAATGACTATTATAAAGACCTTTCGTCAAAATAATTAACAGACGATGTACTGAATCGTCTGGGAAGGCGCTGCTCACAATTAGGTCCGCCATTTTGTCTCTATCATAAGACCCACAGGGATATAAACCAATATTACAACTGTTATCCTCCAGGGGTCCTTGTAGGCACTTAAATGGCACAGTGAAGTGGCTAATTACACAACCGAGTGGCTAACTGGAAGAATGAGGCCCATATGTGCAAACAAGCATATGAGGCCAACTGGCAGCCCAACTCATAATATAATCCATCCATCCATCCATTATCTATACCCGCTTATCCTGGGCATCCATCCATTATCTGTACCCACTTATCCTGAGCATCCATCCATTATCTGTACCCACTTATCCTGGGCATCCATCCATTATCTGTGCCCACTTATCCTGGGCATCCATCCATTATCTATACCCGCTTATCCTGAGCATCCATTCATTATCTATACCCGCTCATCCTGGTCAGGGTTGCGGGGGTGCTGGAGCCTATCCCAGCGTGCATTGGGCGAGAGGCCAGGAATACACTCTGGACCAGGCCGCCAATCTATCGCAGGGCACACACGCCATTCATTCAAACCGGCCGGATTCGAACCCAGGGCCTTCTTGCCGTGAGGCGACAGTGCTACCCACTGCACCGCCGCGCCGCCCTCATGTAACGATACTCCAATAGTACAGGCGATTTTCTGAACGACACAACGCGCTACATTACAACATAATGCAGCTGCGATGTCAGAAACCTGCTGCAGCAGTGCGCTTCCTGTAACCCCCGGGGAACGCACAGAGGCCACGCCCTACCTGGTACAGCTGCATGAAGAGGGAGGCCGAGGCCCAGGAGGTGTGCAGGAAGGTCATGCCGAACACGTAGAGCACCCACGGGGAGCAGCCCACCAGCTCCGTCAGCACGCCCCACGCCCCCACCTCGCGGTAGCTCAGCGAGCAGCGCTTCGACCAATCTGGAAGGAGAAAACGGGCAGGGGATTTCACCTCAGCTCAGCCGCAATCGGACGAGACCGCATCGCAAAGCAAGACGCTCAAGAGCTGATGTAAATAACTGGTTGAATGAGTTGACTTTAAAAAAAACAAATCAATAAATAATCTGATAATCTCAGATTATTAGAGATGGCTAATTTGACCGTTGGTCAACCTCACATTGGCCATTTTACAGCAGGAAGCAACTTTAAAAAAAAACTTGGAGCCAAAGCTAACATCCAGCCCAAGGTTGAAAAAAGATACATTTTTAACTTTGACGGATTTGTAGAAGACATTCACCTTCACGGTCACTCGTGTAAAGGTCGTAACGATGAGGTCACCGAATGAAAGCCTTTTAAAACTGTGACTCCCCTTAACTTTGCCTTCATTGCATTTCGTATCTGCAGTTTCTCCTGTTTTTAAAGAGCACCAGTGGAGTATGACACTCATTACACCTCCAATAAGTGTCCTCCATTCACTTCTCAAGTCATCCATAACGGATTCACAATAATCTTATTGGGAACTGCTGATACAGTCTGCTTTCTATGGGCAACTGTCGCCTGCATGCACCTTACATTACATTACGTTTACTTGGCAGATGCTTTTACCCAAAGCGATGTACAAAAGTGCATATCACGGTCATTGGAGCAACTACAAAACCTTGTTTGAAAGTGAAAGTAGCACATCAAATTTAAAATGAGGGGTAGCATCGATGGCAGGTTTAGCAGGTATGAGCCCGGTAGGATTTCGGTACAAATTCCCTCCGGGACGGAGCAGCGATGTTTCGCCGCTGTCGGTCCCGCCGAGCGCCGCGGTGGCTTACAGACGATGCTGCCGTAGAACATCCAGCCGCCCATCAGCGTCAGGCAGAGCAGGAACATCACAAAGTAGCGGTGGTTCCTGGCCCCTGGAACGACAGCGCCACGCTACGCGTCAACACAACACTTCTGACTCTGGTGTGTGTGTGTGGGTGTGTGTATGTGTGGGTGTGTGTGTGTGAGTGTGTATGTGTGAGTGTGGGTGTGGGTGTGTGCGTGCCACTGTGTGAGTGTGTGTGTGTGTACGTGTGTGTGCGCACACGCCACTGTGTGAGTGTGTGTGTGAGTGTGTGTGTGTGAGAGAGTGTGTGTGTGTGTGTGTGCGCGTGCCACTGTGTGTGTGTGTGTGTGTGTGTGTGTGTGTGTGTGTGTGTTGAGATTGAGATTGCCTTCATCCTGACCACCCCCCCCCCCACCCCAAATTTAATATTGAAAGGTCTTCTGTTATCACAGCTGCTTCTTAAGGTAGCATTTCCTTGTGGGCACACAGCTGTTTTTGCAGTGGACTCGGTTTGGACTAGCCTGGTGCCTAGAGCCACAGCTATACCATTATATACCATTGGCTGAACCATTACATAACATTAGCTTTACCATTATATACCATTAGCATTACCATTATATACCATTAGCTGAATCATTATATACCATTAGCATTACCATTATATACCATTAGCTGAATCATTATATACCATTAGCCTCACCATTAAATAACATTAGCTTTACCATTATATACCATTGGCTGAACCATTACATAACATTGGCTTTACCATTATATACCATTAGCATTACCATTATATACCATTAGCTGAATCATTATATACCATTAGCATTACCATTATATACCATTAGCTGAATCATTATATACCATTAGCCTCACCATTAAATAACATTAGCTTTACCATTATATACCATTGGCTGAACCATTACATAACATTGGCTTTACCATTATAAACCATTAGCTTTCACATTATATACCATTAGCTGAATCATTATATACCATTAGCATTACCATTGCCATTCTCATTTTGGTTTTAATTTGACTTTTTTCCTCCAAAACTGAACACTACCAAAGAAAGAATATTACCAAAGCAAGAAGTTACTTAGCTATGCTAAGGCATTACGAGACCCAGGCAGCAGGTACTTCGTTATGCTAACACACTACCCGAGTGGGTACTTTGCCATGCTAACATTTCCAAACCCAGCAGGACCATCACAATGCTAACACATTATCGTAGCCAGAAGGTACTTTGCTATGCTAACGCACTACCTGCATAGCTACTTTTCTATGCTAACACACTACCCATGCCAGAACATTGCTATGCTAACATTTCCAAACTCAGTAGGAATACAGCTATGCTAACACAATACCGTAGCCAGCAGGCACTTTGCTATGCTAACGCACTACCCAAACCAGCAGGCCAAGGACGTCTGCTTCTCACGCCGAGCGCCACGCGGTTACCTATGCAGCCGTTGATCCACATGGAATGGTGGTCTTGCTTGGCGATGCAGGAGTCGCAGGAAAAGCAGTGATTGGCTCTTACGGGCTTCCGCATCTACGGAACAAGACGACGCAAACCTGAGTTTGCCTGCTCTCATCACAAATAATTTTGCTTTTAAGGTCAAAAAGTTTGAACTAAACGTGACGAAGGGACAATATATTCTCGTTCACATTCCCACATATTACCTTAAAGCAGAACCACAGCTTCCTTCATTTTAAAATCAGGCTTTAGGGAGCTTTTTTGACGGGCAAACCAAATCAGAAAAAAAACAGCTGTAATTGCAAGCCCAAAAGACACTTCTTGGGGAAAGGAAATGAACGTATAAACCCTTTTATTTTAGGGTGAACCGAACGTTCGTTCGGGTTCTGATCGATGACATCACTCGGTTCTGATCGATGACATCGCTCGGTTCTGATCGATGACCTCACTCACCATGCAGGAGGTGCAGAAGATCCGGGGGTCCAGGCAGCCCGCTTCGG
Organism: Anguilla anguilla; assembly: GCF_013347855.1. Lineage (NCBI taxonomy): Eukaryota > Metazoa > Chordata > Actinopteri > Anguilliformes > Anguillidae > Anguilla > Anguilla anguilla. Next base: position 6,728,679 of record NC_049216.1, read on the forward strand.
CTAGCAGCACCACGTTCTGCGGTCAGAGCGAAGGCGAGGGTTTCACAGACAGGAAAACAGGCGCTCACGCCGAGAGGAGCCTCTCGGTTTTACCTCAGTTTTTTCCTCAGGTTTTACAGAGCAAAGCCAGCGATGGAGGATATGAATGAGCAGGGGCAGTACCTGCTGCTTACCCGCCTTCTACAATATTAACGGTAGGGTGGGCCCTTCTTAGTAGATAAGTCGACGAATTAGTCATTGGGCTCTTAATTTAGACGCGTTTGGCGCTGAATTTCTAGTCGAACGGTCAGTAGTTCACTCTGTCAAACGTTAGTGGCTGAATTCATTAAAATTATTTTATTTGTGCAAATACCTTGATAATGGCCTTAGATCGCTAACTTACAGGTTAATAGTGTGCCCTCTTGAGTCTCCGTTGAGTAATTATATCTTACCAAGAGCTAGAATGATTGAATTTATCAAAATAGGCTATGTATATGAAAAGAATTGTTTAAATCTTAAATCTCTAATTTCTTGTTCCTTAATTTTCTGAAATCTTTGCTAAATTTTGAGTTGAATTCTCAACTTTTCCTGTGACTGAGCAAAGTCAGCGTTTGGTGACGGACGGTATGATTACCTTCTTCTTCTCCTCTTCAGTAGCCCTGATGTACCCGGGGTCCGTCCTCCAGCTCCGTAAGTAGTAGTAGGCCAGACCAATGGCGTTGAGGCTGAAGAGAACCTGCACTGTAAAGCTGGGGATATGTGCACCCGAGTTAAAGAAGCACAGTACTGTAAGGATGGGGATATCAGCACCTGAGTTAAAGACGTTCTGTACTGTAAGGATGGGGATATCAGCACCTGAGTTAAAGAAGCTCGGTACTGTAAGGATGGGGATATCAGCACCTGAGTTAAAGAAGCTCTGTACTGAAAGGATGGGGATATCAGCACCTGAGTTAAAGAAGCTCGGTACTGTAAGGATGGGGATATCAGCACCCGAGTTAAAGAAGCTCTGTAGTGTAAGGATGGGGATATCAGCACCTGAGTTAAAGAATCTTGGTACTGTAAGGATGGGGATATCAGCACCTGAGTTAAAGAAGCTTGGTACTGTAAGGATGGGGATATCAGCACCTGAGTTAAAGAATCTTGGTACTGTAAGGATGGGGATATCAGCACCTGAGTTAAAGAATCTTGGTACTGTAAGGATGGGGATATCAGCACCTGAGTTAAAGAAGCTCAGTACTATAAGGATGGGGATATCAGCATCTGAGTTAAAGAAGCTCTGTACTGTAAGGATGGGGATATCAGCACCTGAGTTAAAGAAGCTTGGTACTGTAAGGATGGGGATATCAGCACCTGAGTTAAAGAAGCTCAGTACTATAAGGATGGGGATATCAGCACCTGAGTTTAAGAAGCTCTGTACTGTAACGATGGGGATATCAGCACCTGAGCTAAAGAAACTCAGTACTATAAGGATGGGGATATGTGCACCTGACTTAAAGAAGCTCGGTACTGTAACGATGGGGATATCAGCACCTGAGCTAAAGAAGCTCAGTACTATAAGGATGGGGATATCAGCACCTGAGTTTAAGAAGCTCTGTACTGTAACGATGGGGATATCAGCACCTGAGCTAAAGAAGCACAGTACTATAAGGATGGGGATATCCCCCATGCTGTCAAAACAAGCTTCCGTCTTATCGCTTGTTTGCGTACAGGCATATTGCCTTTCACACACAAACAGCTACATATCCAGTGTGAATGGTCCTGTAACAGACAATAAAGCAGGACAGGAACTGCATCTAATCTCTAACAGGAAACGCAGAAATTTATCGCAGTGATTTTGTTGCAGGTGAGCTGAGCTCGTCAGTGCGGTGCCAGTCGTGCGAAACTCGCATCTGGCAGGCCCAACCCGCCCACATCCCCCGCCCCCCCCCCACACACACCACAATGCCCCTTAAGTTAGCCATCTCTAATTATTTTTCTGTAAAGGGGCTCGTTTGTCTGGAGGTTCATTTTTTTAAATAAGCTGCTTTCGTATCTCCCAATCGAGAGCCCGCTCCGAATTTGCGGCTGCGCCGGACAGGAAGGCAATCGCCCTAGTCACGCGCGAAGGGAATTCAATTACCTCATCCCTGCCCCGGTCATTTCCATAGCGATAACGCACAAAAGACCACGGCCGTTCGGCCGTCAGGAAACGTAAAAAGGAAACGTAGGCCGGCTGAGACGGTTCCGCGGTACGGAACGCGGCCGACGGACGAAGAAATACAATTAAACTCAGATCTGTAAGTGACATCGTTGAATTTTGGAATAATGATTAAAATTACTAATGAAAACGTACAAGCTTACACAGAAGGTGGTACGGCTTGACCGTTCAATTATGCAAAACGCGTTAAGCTGCGAAATGAGCTAACGGAGTGAAGCTGTGGCCCTATGAGGCCCTATAGGAGCTAACAGACTGAAGCTGTGGCTCTGTGTGGCCGTACAGGAGCTAACAGACTGAAGCTGTGGCCCTGTGAGGCCCTACAGGAGCTAACAGACTGAAGCTGTGGCCCTGTGAAGCCTACAAGAGCTAACAGAGTGAAGCTGTGGCCCTGTGAAGCCCTACAGGAGCTAACAGATTGAAGCTGTGGCCCTATGAGGCCCTACAGGAGCTAACAGACTGAAGCTGTGGCCCTGTGAGGCCCTACAGGAGCTAGCAGGGTGAAGCTGTGGCCCTGTGAGGCCCTACAGGAGCTAACAGACTGAAGCTGAGGCTCTGTGTGGCCCTACAGGAGCTAACAGAGTGAAGCTGTGGCCCTGTGAGGCCCTACAGGAGCTAACAGAGTGAAGCTGTGGCCCTGTGAAGCCCTGTGGGAGCTGAAGAGCTTGGTGAAGGATATCAGGCAGGAACCACAGGCACCATGTGACCACCATCCAGAGGAGGGAGGCGATGAGGGCGGAGGCAGGGCGGAGTTCCTGCATCGAGGGTCCAGCCAGTTGCCTGAATGCACACACGCATGGACACACACACACACGCACACGCACAGAGGCACATAATAAGCACACACAATTTATTTAATTACACCAACTTGTTAAAATATGGAGCAGTCAGACATGATTTGACAGGCATAGTTTTAAAAGCCTAAAATGTCCGGTCTGGCTGTTAGTCCAACTGAAATGAAAAGCTCAGGTTTGAAAATAGCTAGAAAAGGCCAGTAATGGCTAGAGTCCAGTACTGATAATCAGATAATTGTACAGGCCCATTCAATTGAATACAGTCTTAGGGCCACACAATATATTCACAAAATAGATTTAATTTTTAAAAACCACAACAGCAAAGTGCCTTCATCAATTATTTAAATGTATTTTTACATGTAGTAGAAGTAATTCATTATCCACGACACAAATCTTTCCTTTCAAATTAAATTTTCATTCGAATACTGCAAAATAATTTTTACAGGGCATGCGTGTTTTAATAGTGTTCTGTGATTAACATCCTTGCCTGTGAAAGAAAATGAGCCTGCCAAAACAATAAATTTGTTGTATAATGTTTTGTTGTGCTCTTAATTAGCTTGAAAGTACATCTACTCTGAATTGCATGTAAAGTTATGCACGGAGAGATGCCACAGAAATGATACACAGCCTTTCCAATCATAGGCAGGGTTTTTCATTCAGCCCCACAGTGCCACCTGGTGGAAAGGTGTGTTACTGTAGGCTAATTCCTATGAGGGGAAAAAACCCCACAGGCCATTTGAGCAGGATAAATGGCACACAGCTCACTGGAAATTCACACAGATTTCACACGTATACTTTTAAGTGGAAAATGAACATATGAGCTGTAGTGCGGTCTTGAGGTTCACAGGAAACGGTGATAGCCTACCGCCACAAATATATAAAATATATCTTAACGTTATTTAGAGCATTATTTTGATGATTGGCTAACACAATCACTCACATTCCTCCCTATTGTGAGTCTGGAAGTCGTCACTGTGAATTTCAATGGGAATTCTCAGTGCATTCACGGAGCTGAATAAAGGCAAATTAAGAGCACCAAACAGAAGGAACTGGCCTTCTGGTATCCTAAAGGTTGCGGGTTCGAATCCTGAATCCGAATGCCCTTGAGCAAGGTACTTAACCTGCATCGCTCCAGTATATATCCAGCTGTATAAATGGATGCAGTGTAAATGCTACATAAGACATTGTGTTAGTCGCTCTGCATCAGAGCGTCCGCTAAATGCCCATAATGCCGCGTACGCGGGGGCGTGCGGGAGCGCGGCGGGACTCTTACCGGGACGTGACGTTGACGGCGCCGAGCACGCAGCCCAGGAGGAGGCCCTTCAGCAGCCAGGACTCGGAGCGCATGTCCGCGATGGCGCCCACCACCCACATCACCACCGCGCTGAACGCCAGCTGCAGGTGGAACTGCGCACGGAGAAAACGGAGTCCGCTCGGCGTTAGCAACGCTGCCCTACACCTCTTAAAACGGAAGCCTCAAAAAAAACCCGCCGAAACACTTAGCCTATCCGGAATCCCTTCAGCGTTAGCGACACTGCCTAACGCAACTTAAAATGGAGGGCTCAACGAAAACCCGCCAGGACGCATCAACAGTATCCGATTAAGAACTTTTGACATCGTGCAAAGTGACATGGCGTATAAGAAGACGCGCTGTGCTGCTCGGGGTCCTGTCTGTTTCGATGGGAGAACACGTCCTTTTGAAGTTAAAACCAAAAGACAATTCTGGATTCTGGGCTGGTTGACAGTTTGCTGAATTGCGAAACGTTTTTTTATGAACTTCGTGTCACAAGTGAACTTACCCGGGCAAGTGTAAATTTAATTTGGGGAAAAGAACATTCCTTACCAACTTGCCTGACTGGTCCAGTACGAAAAATGCTAAACCCTGCACAGTATCTGAATCCTCATCTGCAGAAGTCATTGAAGACCATATGCACAGCATTATCAGCTACAAACAACAGCCCACACACATTTTAATAACCAAGCAAACGGTCCAGCGAATAACGAATTAACTGCCTAAAGTAATTTTGCTAACGATACCCATTTCAAAATAAATTAAATTCAGGATTAACAGCACCGGTTGTCCGAAGAGAATTCAAACCACTTTTCGGAAAAGCCGTTAGAAATGTAGGTCAGATGGATTCGGTGGCCATTTTCTCAAATGATGCAAGATCGAGCAGCGGACGGGCTATTCTCCTGTGGAGGCTCCGAACGTAAAGGAATCCCGCGCCGAATTGTTTTCGGAGAAGGTCGGCTTCCCTCTCGTTCCAAGGCTAATCGTTCCCCCGGAGCTCGGAGGCGACTGCAAACGAACCCCTCGTTACGGAGACCGCAAACGACCCCCCCCTCCTCGGCACAGGAAGCCACGCGTGCCACGGCGACCGACCGAGGACAGGATATCTGCCTTCCGCAATTAACCGCCTCTTAAAAACGTTTGTTTTTAAAAAGAACGGTTCCGCTTAGCGTACGCTCGCGCGATACGGCTACGCGGTCAAGTGCGGCCAAACAAAAACGGTCAAGTTTTTAACAGGAGAGCAGGTGGCGGACCGTACCTCGTACTTGGCGACTATCCTGAAGCAGGGCGAACTCGACTTGATCCTCTCCTCCTTGATGTGGGTCAGCATGTGAATCAGCAGAGGACTGTGCACCTGGTGGGCTAAGTCTATGGGAGTGTGTCCCTGGAATGAGGAAATGAGCACGCATGAGACGCTGAGCTGGGCAGAAACATGCCAAGCAATCAGTCATGAAACACAAGGGGTTTCTTTCTTTACATTAAACTACAAGACAACAACCACTGACACAAGGAGACACATACTCACTGCCACACACACTGCCACACACACACACTCACTCACTTACTCACGCATCCACCCACCCACACACACTGCCACTCACTCACTCACTCACTCACTCACTCACTCACTCACTCACTCACTCACTCACTCACTCACTCACTCACTCACTCACTCACTCACTCACTCACTCACTCACTCACTCACTCACTCACTCACTCACTCACTCACTCACTCACTCACTCACTCACTCACTCACTGCCACACACACACACACACTCACTCACTGCCTCACACACTGCCTCACTCACTCACTCACTCACTCACCCACCCACACACACACACACTCTCTCTCTCTCTCTCTCTCTCTCTTCGGTCGACCCTTGGAGAATAAAGCCTTGTGCCACAGTGGTGCATTTCCATATTTACACAGTAGTAAAACCAATGGCAGGCATGGTAGTCACATTTCACTCGCATAGACCTTAGCTGTCTTCCTGAACGGCACTATCCAACACCAAGCTCTAACTGCAAGTGACCCAAAAAAAAAAAAAAGTTAACCAAAAACAACCGAACATCCTTGGACCATGACCTGCTCAATCACTACAGCTGACAGGTCCAGTATCCCGAGTAGCAATGCTAGGATAAACGTGCCAGAATAGCCTGCGAAAGCATAAGCTTCCTTTGGTCCCAGCAGACACATTTAACATGATCTGACATTCACCAACACAGAAGTGACTCCCAACATGGCTGCTCTTCGCCAACATGGAGGAGGAGCCTTGCATCTTGGTTCTCAGCCAAAGACACCAGGCAGACTAACATGACGTTCTGCTACTGCAAGACCAAACAATTTAAGGGTGGACAGCTATTCACGTACTGAGCCAATCAATAATGTATTATTTCGCTACATTCTCGAGTTATCTACTTGATATGAATTGCAAATCGGTGAGATAACTCGGTTAGCTTCCTAACCGTTGTAGCTTGCAAACTTTCAGTTCACTGTTGGTTGCAAATTTTCTAGTTTGCTTGATTCAAATTGTGCCATGGGAAGCAAGCTTAAAAACCTCAATGTCAACAAACCTGCAAAACTCTCATTCCTGTGTTATCGAGTATACCACATAACTGCCAACTTCGTTCGCAAGCTATACAGCAACAGCTCTGCAATACAGAATCTAGGCGCTGGGTTGCAGCTGACGCTCGTGTGACCTTCAGAAAGCTGCGGTCTTCAGGGGTCATCGTGTGTAAAAGGCTGGCAGCGCCCCCTAGTGTTTCCTAACGTGGGAGTTGCTTGAACAGACTATCACTTGCTCACATCAGAGTTACACCAAAGATAGCAGCTCTTCACAAACAGCGCGAGATTAAACGTAGTGGAAGTACAGAAGCACAGTAGGCTGAAGCCGATTGGTTGTTACGTCTAACCAATAGGCAGCAGTTTTACAGGCATCACAACCAGTAAATTTAGTTGGTACTGGATACATTTCCTTGTTTCCGGAATCCTAGCTAGTACAGTACTAGAGTAGAGAGCGGAGAGTGGTTTGAACTTCCACGCCATCTACTAGTCAGGCATGATAACCAATCAGCCATGGCATTCAGTGCTTTCACTCCGTGTGATCTTGCGCTAACCCTGAAGATGCCCGTCCTTCACAAACATCAGGATAGAACAAACATGGCCGCCGCACGCAAACAGGAGAGACACCAAACACGGCTCCACTTTTACAGACACATTATGGAACACCAAAACTGCCTTCCGTTCACAGGACTGACACCTAAAATGGCCGCCGTGCGGGCTGAGGGAAAGCACCTTGGCGTTCTGCAGGCTCACGCTGGCTCCCGCCTCCAGAAGGAGGTGGGCCGCGTCCACGTTGCCGGCCAGCACCGCGCAGTGGAGCGGCGAGTTCCCGTTCACCTTGTCCACGGCGTTGACCGAGGCATTGCACTTGATAAGGAAGTTAGTGGGTTCAGGCCTGCAAGCAAACCACAAGGTTGCTATTTTAGAAACCGTCCTCTGCAGAGGGAAAGTAGACTGTTTAGACTGTTTGATATGGGAAAGTTTCAAAGGAGTCTATTTCAGGTAACGTTGGGCGAAGGAGTACCTACCCTATAATTTTCTGAGCTGCTAACATCAAAGGAGTCTGCCCATTTAGATCTGGACTATCGACTTCCTGAAATGGCAGAAAAAAAAGACTCAAGTTCATTACTTTTCAGGATCAATTTTGCATTTATAGAAAAGCTTTACACTTAAAGGACACATCTCAGAATGTCATGTTACATTCCAAAATAGAACCTGATTTAATTCAAACTCGAGAAACCACTAAGGTCTCAACAACCCTCCAAAAGGACTGTAAGGTGTGTAAGATGTTACACACTCGATACACATTTGTTTCCAGATTTATAGCTCAACCTCAGAATCAGCAAGAACCAGAAAGACCATATTATTTCAGACTAGCATAAATCACACTCAATTTTAAAAGGCTTCTACAAGACTGCTTCACCCGACCAGAACAGTCAACCCCCTGCATCCATCTCCTCTCTAGCCTGTGTGGCCCTGAGGTTGGGAGACTCACCTGTCCCTTGGTCATGAGGTAGGCCCCTATGCTAGCCTCACACCTGGGAGATTCACCTGTCCCTTGACCATGAGGTAGGCCCCTATGCTAGCCTCATGACTAGGAGACTCATCTGCCCTTTGGCCATGAGGTAGGCCCCTATGCTAGACTCACCTGTCCTTTGGCCATGAGGTAGGCCCCTATGCTAGCCTCATGACTAGGAGACTCATCTGCCCTTTGGCCATGAGGTAGGCCCCTATGCTAGACTCACCTGTCCTTTGGCCATGAGGTAGGTCCCTATGCTAGCCTCACCTGTTCTATGGCCACGAGGTAAGCCCCAATACTAGACTCACCTGTCCTTTGGCCATGAGGTAGGCCCCTATGCTAGCCTCATGACTAGGAGACTCATCTGCCCTTTGGCCATGAGGTAGGCCCCAATGCTAGACTCACCTGTCCCTTGGCCATGAGGTAGGCCCCTATGCTAGACTCACCTGTCCTTTGGCCATGAGGTAGGCCCCAATGCTAGACTCACCTGTCCCTTGGCCATGAGGTAGGCCCCTATGCTAGACTCACCTGTCCCTTTGGACATGAGGTAGGCCCCTATGCTAGACTCACCTGTCCTTTGGCCATGAGGTAGGCCCCAATACTAGACTCACCTGTCCTTTGGCCATGAGGTAGGCCCCAATACTAGACTCACCTGTCCTTTGGCCATGAGGTAGGCCCCAATACTAGACTCACCTGTCCTTTGGCCATGAGGTAGGCCCCAATACTAGACTCACCTGTCCTTTGGTCATGAGGTAGGCCCCAATACTAGACTCACCTGTCCTTTGGCCATGAGGTAGGCCCCTAATACTAGACTCACCTGTCCCTTGGCCATGAGGTAGGCCCCTATGCTAGACTCACCTGTCCTTTGGCAATGAGGTAGGCCCCTATGCTAGACTCACCTGTCCTTTGGCAATGAGGTAGGCCCCTATGCTAGACTCACCTGTCCTTTGGCAATGAGGTAGGCCCCTATGCTAGACTCACCTGTCCCTTGGCCATGAGGTAGGCCGCTATGGGCATGTGCTGGAACAGCACGGCCAGGTGGAGGCAGCAGAAGCCCTCTCCGTCCGCCAGCGAGGGATCGGCGCCGTACCTCAGCAGCTGGATCACCATGGAGAGGTGTCCCTGCCTGACACGCGTTCAAACGACAGGAAACGATTGGATTAGCACTAATCCGCCTGCCGGGAAGCCTCCCCGCTACAACGCGCTTAAAGCCCGCTTCGGTATCACTACGCACAACAACAAACGCGGTCGCCGGGGAACGCGGTTGCCGGGGAACACGCTGCGAACGCTTACCTCACCGCCCAGTGCAGAGGAGTTGAGTTCAGGTCGCCCCCGAGCTGGTCAACAATAGCACCTTTGGAAATATAATACCTAGAATGAAAAGTGACAAAGACAGCGTATTATCATTTAGGACCAAATTTGTTTTCCAAGACCGGTTGAACTGACACGAAACAGACCACAACCCTGTGCCCTTCTTTATAAAAGACGTTTTAGAAAAGGCTTCTACATGCTGCTTTCTTGACATGGTTTGTTTGATAGACTGCAGGCTTATTAACACACACCTCAGAGTGGATTATACAGCTTAAAGCATCGTCATTTGAAAAGTATTAAAATATAGGGAGGGGTCATTAATATTTTGAGGCAAACTGCCCTCAAAATATAAACTTTTTTTCGATGGCACTAGCAACTAACAAAGTTGTTTACTAGGCTTGCTCCTGTTCATCATGTTGCTATGGTTACATAGGTTGGTTAGTGGGCCAGGCAGCGTATGAATTTGGAATGGTGATTAAACTTGACCTGAACTACTAGTGCAATGCAAGTTTTTAACGCACACCTTCCAGCCAATCAGACTCGAGTATTCACTCAGACCATGGATAAATTAATCTTACTGTGAATAAACATGATAAAATGAACGTGTTCAAAAGAACAAGCTTAACATCACTGTACAAGCTGCTCTGAAATTACTTGTACTTTCTTACTTACAACCACAAACCAGCAAGTTGTCAGAAACCTCTGTAAATATGTAAAACATCCTCCATCACACACACAAAACTATCTGGGGCCAATCAAACATATATGCACCAAATTGAAATAATATCATACGGATACATTTTTTTCAAATATATTACATTATCTGACATTACATTACAGGCATTTAGCAGATGCTCTTATCCAGAGCAACTTACACACACATCTCTTTTTTTAAACAGCATTTACATTATACACATTCATACAGCTGGATATATACCGAAGCAGTGCAGGTTAAGCCCCGTGCTAAACTACCTCATACCCACTTATCTCTGACTAAAGTGCCAAAAGCATGCAAATCGGGACGGTAGATCCAGACAAACGGCGGCTTTGAGACGGAACCGTACTTGACCAGCTCCGCACGGTTGTTGATGGCGGCCCAGTGCAGCAGGGACACGTTCTCCTTGTCGGGCTGCCTGACGTCATAGCCCGCCTCCACCAGCTCCCTGCAGCGCGCCAGCACCCCGAACCTTTCCGGGAAACAAGCAGAACGGACCCCCAGTCGAGCTCTGCCAACTCCGCCACACATTCTCCAGACCGCTGTTTCTCAACCCCCCGGTCCTGGGTAACCCACTGTGTAGGCTATGCTGGTTTTTGTTCTGACCATAGTAACGAGCTCTGTATCGTAATGAACCGCTCGTTGTTCTTAATTAGAATTATTACTTATGACTATTTTCCTTCTCAAAGCCACATTATGCCAATAGCTATGTATGCCCTAAGAAAATTCACATCCCAGGAATTTCAATCGGTCAGACCAGCTTATGCTTTCAGGTACTGTGCTGTATGTGCTATTATGGCACATAGGACTGGCTATGCGAGACTAGGCCTATCTCCACACTTCGTTTCAGCGCTGTGCCAGCGCTGGAGAAAGGTCTGGCTCAACCCATTATCATTCCGGTATAGGGGGGAAAAAAACGCTCTGGCTTGTTTGTATTTCTTTAAACCAATCACAATCGTCTTGGGCGGCGCTAAGCCCAGGATGCAGCGACGGCGCCCTTGCAAAAACGGTAACACGCAGATAGCGGAAGGGGAGGAGAATTCCGACTGAAATAGTCGGCCAATGGCAGGCTTATACCCACAGTCTATATCCTGTGAGTCAGACTACATGGCACATAATTCCAATAGAAAGAGGTTCCCATTTTAATTGAATTACAAACTGACAGGTGAAATCAGTTGGGTCTCATTTGCTGAGGGAACCTGAAACCACCTGTGGAAAATGAATGGAACTGACGGATGGCAATAGGCCAAACCTGTATCGTGTTAAAACAAGTTTCACTAGTTCTGCTCCAAGTTCTACACAATTGGAGTAGAACTTAAACACATCTTCAACAAACGTAATGGATCCAGAGATTGGCTTTGACAAAAACCAGCATACGGAGAGTCCCCAGCACCAGGGTTGAGAAACGCTGCTTAAAGACTCACCGATGTCACCAGATACTCAGCTCCCGGAACCTCTTACCTTTAAGAAGTAGGGCGGACTAAAGGAACACAGGAGCTGACTGTCTGGTTAGACTAGAGAACCTTTTCAGTGATCCAGGATTCAGAACTTTCCAGGACACAAGCAAACAGAGTTCTCATTTTTAAACAGGCCACTCCAGACACAGCTGTTTCCACCAAAGAGTGGTGGTGTGGAAGGCAGCCAAACCATTTATAAACTCAAGGAATGGACAGGAACTCCAACACAGGAACTGCAGCCAAAGCTCAATATGAGAAATGGAAATAGAGGTTCTTAAAAAAAGCAAAGTTAAAACTGGAAATATGACCACAGTGAACTGGCGGCAGGGTGGAATGCTGCATCATTTTAAGTAATTTGAGCAAATTAAATTCCGACTGGGGAAAGTTATTATTATTATTTTTTTTTTAAGCTTAAGGTCACCGTAAGGTTTCAAAGCTAAACGGAAACATTCCAGCAATGGCATAGTTCCTGTTTATCTGATACTAACAAAAATTCAACATACTAACCTCTACCTGAAAGACAACTACAGTGCCTTTAAGGTGGTAGCTTACCAACTGCGTTACATGTTACATTCATTCATCAGATTTTGAACAGTTGTTAGTAAGAGCCCCTTCAAGCATATAAACATTCATCCTCAGGGCCAACATTATGCTTTGTTTAAAATAATTTTAAAAAGCCGACACACGCCAATCTAATGTCATTCTTATCTCAAAGCACTCCGTCAAAGAAAAAAGTTGAAATGTTAATTGTAGTTTTTTAATTCTAAGTCAGTAAGCTACAACTCCATTATTTCCCCATTACCAGCAGTCATTGTTACATCAGCATTAGAATGTTCAGTTAAGAACATTCTAATGACCTACTTGTGATCTTACACCTTAAAGGGTTAATTTTACCAATAGAATATGATGGTGCCCTCATCCTTAATGCCCATTACAAAGCAATTAGTGAATGGAAAACAATATTGACATCTTACTGTGTTGCTTTTACAATGTCCCAGCTGCTGCTGTCATCCATATGCGAGCGTTTCATTGGCTGCTGTGTGGGGTCTGTCCTGATGTCACCCCTGGGGCCGAACTGCCCATGGAAACCAGGTCTGAACCCGTGCATCATCCCGCCTGGTCCGTGACCGTGGCCGTGATCGTGTCCGTGTGCTCCGTGGTTGTGGCAGTGGTCCTCCATGTGACCGTGAGGCTGCCATTGTGAAAAAAAAGTGAACAACGTCAATAAAAGCACGGGAGCATCAATTCACAGGTATATGGTAAAATGGTTCACTTTTTGGTCATTTTAAACTATTTTTAAGATATATTATTTCAGGCGGCACGGTGGTGCAGTGGGTAGCACTGTCGCCTCATAGCAAGAAGGTTGTGGGTTTGAATCTCGGCTTGGGGCCTTTCTGTGTGGAGTTTGCATGTTCTCCCTGTTTCCTCCGGGTACTCCGGTTTCCTCCCACAGTCCAATGACACGCAGGTAGGCCGATTGGAGACCCTAAATTGCCCATAGGTATGAGTGTGTGAGTGTATGGTGTGTGTGCCCTGCGATAGATTGGCGGCCTGTCCAGGGTGTATTCCTGCCTCTCGTCCAATGCACGCTGGGATAGGCTCCAGCACCCCCCGCGACCCTGCTCAGGATAAGCGGGTATAGATAATGGATGGATGGATATATTATTTCAGGTTTATTGTATGTTCTTGATTGGCCAGGACAGTTTTGTGTCCTGCTGACTTAATAATGTCTGCTATGGGCCATTCATATGGGGTCGTCTTCAACAAGTTACACCAAAGAGGCTTGAACGGCAACATTATACTTACACAGGTTGTACATGTGCATATTGCCCAATTATACTGCAAAAAAATGAAACGTTACCTTCTTTTTGGTTGGAAGCATTTCTTATGCTGAATGCACCCAACACTTAAGGAAACAGTGACATAACTTCCTATATCAAACATTATTACACGGGTCTTTAAGAGTGAAGAGCTTCCACGAAATGGGCTAAAACTTGATATGCTGAATTGTGAATGCTATGAAACTAATCTGTTCCTATGAACATAACATGGCTGCACAAAAGGGTTCAGGAGCGCTTGACCAAAAAAGTCACTTGTGACTTGTCGGTAACAGTTGTTTTGCTTAGGTATATTTGATACCTGCACGCCTTTTCCAACAGGTTCAGTTTCCTAGAAATGAAATTTCCGTCTGCATTCTTGGTAGCACTTATCGCCAAGGCGAGATTCCAACTTCAGGTTGAAGTTCACGCCGAGGATAAACGTGCAGGGTCGATGCACTGGTTCAAGCAGATTCTTTTATAGCTCTATGTAGCTAGTAGTAGTAGTAGTAATTTATTTTGGTCCTTATTAACAATTAAAAAAGAATGCACAAGGAAATAATTCAATAACAATAAGGCATTAAATTAAAAGGAAAACAAAAAATATTGACCAAAAAGGAGTTGGCTGAAGCTTTAGCTTATTATACCAACCCTTTTTACATAACATATTCTAATAGGCAATCCTTTCACTACTAGGTTTAGGCTATACAAAAACAAAACAAATCAGAAACAAAAACAAAAGTTCCAAACGTTTCATACACAATAATCATCATACCTCAGTTTTATATTTGTTTACCACATTACTTTTAAACATTTTTTTTTTTAATTTGCAAGGTGAGCTACACATTCTTAATTCCTAGTCACAACTATTCCACAAGTTAACTGCTTTGACAGATATACATCTATTCTTTATATTTGTCCTTACCCTTGTAAACAACATACAGCGTACAGTTTCAAAAGAAACCCCCTGCTTTCGTAATTCCACGCGCACCAACAAAGGCACCAGCACCAGTATTTCTAAAATAGTACCTACACTGATGCACGGTGTTGCTAACATAACTTGTCAGAGTGACGTGGAAAAAAATGTCGTAGGAATTTCCATATAATTTTCCTGTTTAACAGCACTGACTGGTCTAGTCAAGCAGTTGACAAATTGTCCTGTCACCAACGGGCCAAAGTTATATACCAGACTGTCCAATCTTATTCGAAAAAGGCTGATGTGGGTGCAGATTTATGTTTAAGCCCAGCACTAAGACATCTAATAATTATACTTATCAAGGTCTTGATAGAACAGATCATGATTAGTTAATGAGTGGAATCGGGTGTCTCAGTGCTGGACAGAAACCAACACCTATACCTATATCGACCCTTCTCGGATAAGATTGGACGCCCCTATCATGGGCAGTGTGATGTTGAACGGAATGTCTTAAGGTTTACTATAATGAAACGGGAGCGGGGTGCACATTTGGTTGAGATAACCAGTATTTATGGATCCTGTGTCTCGAAATGAAGACAGACGCTTGTTCGCTAGCTTTTAGCTAATAGATTAGTACTACTCCAGGCATTATGCAAGCAGGCTGCTTAGCTACATCTAACTTGCATATTCAAACACTCGCCACGCGTGCCAAATCCTTGTCAATTTAAGTTATGTAGACGGTTAACAAACAACCTTTCCACATATTTCACATTACTTGGTGTTAGCTAGCCCTAACGATGGTTAGCTAGCTAACGTCGTCCGGATAGCATTAAATTAGCTTGCTGAATGAAGGGGAGATACATCATCTGACCTGTTTCTCTAGCTAGGTCTCAACACGGATACCTTCATTCTCTATTCTCATATAAACAGCGACATTCCAAATTGGTTAGCTAGTTGACATAGCGTTAGGACTATACAGTAGGCAAACAATCTAACTGTAATGTCAACTAACTAATAAAACCACCTAACTTACTTAACCTTAACATAACAATAACTAATTGACGTCAAAGCAATCCATAGTAACACAACCTCGGCTAACTCTTGAAATTGGAACTAAATCGGGAAAACATCTGGCTGAATTAATGTTAACTACCACATCACTGTGTATATTAGCTCTAGTTAATCAGTAGCTATCCAGTTAGACGTCACTTCTTGTCTTGTTAGGCGAAGTTCTATCAAATGTCAGCTTTGCCGCAACATATGAACTGTTTCTAGCCAACGCTAGCGCCTGGAAACTTTACGCCAGAAACAGATGTGGCAAACTAATGTTAGCTAGCTAGAGAGGTAGCTAAGCTTTATCGAAAGCAACCACGTTTACAATCAAAGCAGTTTTTGGGTTAAGACGCCCAGCGAAACTATGCAGAATGTACTTACATTTTCATTGAATAAGGACTGAAAAATAACTACTTTCCAACTTACCACATGTCCCTCGTTCCAGTCCATAATCCTCAAAAAAAGTACAGAAAACGAAACCTTTTTGAGTAGAGCGTTCCCTCCCTTCAACCAGAACTTCCTGGATACTAGTCGCACAAGGTATGCGCTGATTGGCCAATTTCCGACACACAATTCTTCTTCAAGGTTCATAGCGGGGTGAAGGAAAACGAATGGCTAATGGCTAAAGGAAATAATTCTCAGTTTATATTTCTGGAAAACGATCAATTGTACTTTGTGAAAACATTGTGTTCAACAACGTTAGTTCCCGTGTGTCGAGGCGAGTACAGTTTAGATTTTTATAAAAATTAAAAACACCCCTTGCCTGTGAGTTGTGTACTCGGATATACTGTACGTTAATGTTTAATTTTAACCATTTGAAATGAATTGTAGACTACACAAGAATTTAGTCGTCCACTTTTGACAGTATTAACAGATACGTAAAATATAGGGACATTCTTATTATAATTTGTGCATTTGTATTCATACGCTTAACAAGTTGGGTTTCCAGTACTTTTTGTGAGGTATTAGAGGTATTACCTTTCAAGTAGCCATTTGAAGCGTGCCTGAGGGGCAGCATTCTTCGCTTCTGTTTTCACACTGTGGCTGAAAGGGCTGTAGCAGTCTGCCTTTGTGACAGGTAGACCTGATTTGTGAAACCGGGAGAAAGTCGTCAGCGAAAAAATATATTGTATTTACGTCGCACCTTTCAGCTCGTTATCTAGAAGCACTTGGAAGTGAAAGAGCGGTGACCCGAAATCAAATAATATTTATGTATTGAATTTTACAAAACAAAAACCTTGAGAGTAACCAGACTCAATAGAGCAAGCCCATCCTCCTCTGGGCAGTTCAGACTGTGGGTTCAATTGGGGAAAGTCATGGTCAAGTCTTTTTTTTTTCAGTAAGTCTAAATATCTACAGGTATGGAGGTGGTGGTCCAGGGGTGATGGGTAGGGTGGAGGACAGGGTTACAGACAGCAGATCCAGGAAGTCACACTGTATCCTTGACATATAGGGGGCGACATAGCTCAGGAGGTAAGAGCGGTTGTCTGGCAGTGGGAGGGTTGCTGGTTTGAACTCCGCCCTGGGCGTGTCGAAGTGTCCCTGAGCAAGACACCTAACCCCTAAATGCTCTGGTGAATGAGAGGCATCAATTGTAAAGCACTTTGGATAAAAGCACTATATAAATGCAGTCCATTTCCCATTTGACATCTCATACAAAAAAAGTGTTGTTTTTTTTCTCTGCTACTTTCAGTCAGAGGACTGCCCTCTACAGGCCAACCAAACACTATTTCCAGAAGCACGGAAGCACCAATCTTGAGCTGGCCTATCAGTTATCATCATGTCCTCTTAAAGCACCCATTCTCAGTGCAGTGGTGCACCCAAGGATAGGCAAATACACACTAAAATGTTGCAGAGAACGCCTTCCAAATATATACAGCTATAAACTACACTCAAAATGGTGGCAGAGAGGTACTAAATCAGCCATACAAAAAGAAGCAAGCAACCCATACTACGTGTGACACACACACACACACCTGCATACATATTTGAAATGTGCACATTTGAAATGCTGCCCAACCCATCCCAGGATGGTGTGCCAGTGTCAGCTATGGAGGGGTCGCATGTGAGCTGCGCAGGAAGGAAAGGTTGTTGCAGGCGTATTTCCCCTCTTCACCACACACGTGTCTCCTCTGCATAACCGGATGCCTAAAGTCTGCCTGCAGCAGCTCTGGACGAGGCTCCTCTGGCACACACAAAAACAGCTCAGCTGGGTTAGTAAAAGTCACCAACGGTCCACATGCTAAGCTGTGAATCCATTGGCTTGGAGGACTGTTGATAATGTCATAATGATGCCCCGACTTGCTGAAAAGGCTTACAAAGTACAGGAATTGCTGGATTATCTATCTTCCAAGGAAGGCAAATACATTTGGGAATTCCAAAGTGTAAAAACTATAAACAAAATAAAACCATAGATAGAAAGATAAAAAAAGAATAACAATCCTTTTCAAATTTGCAGTAATCATAATGCCAATGTTCCTGAAAGGCAGAGGTGTGTTAGTGTCACAAGCTGTTGAAATTGTGTTTTGGTAAAATTTTATTTTATTCAAACAGCTTAATTTATTCTGGTCAGTTAATTGTAGTTGACTGCAGAAGAGGTCAACCAGCCATGAAAAAAAAAAAAAAAAACATAGAAAAAACATCACGTTCAGACTTTGCCCTCAAGACAAAGCCAAGATGACACTTCACGGTACATCTGAGGTCGTTGGCCTCTGGTGAACAGGGCTGACATGATTTGCCTTAAGCTGGCAAGTTTGTTTTTGCTAGTATTGATCTGTGGCATTGAAAACTAGCTGGCATTTTTAAACTGGCTTATTTATTTATTTAGATTCTTAAATTAAGAAGAACACTTGTTGAGTATGAACAGAAAGATGAACTTGATGATCTTTGAGCATGGATGTGAGCATTTCTGTTTCTACTATGTTATTTGTTGTTGTTAGTACAGTATACTGCTTTTTGTTTTAATTGTTCCCCAAAATTGGGGGTTGGCTGGCTTTTATCCTGATTAATGTCATGATTTATTTTTTTTTTGGGTGATTGATCGCATCGTGTTTCCGGGATTGTGAAATCCACCTGGCAACCTTTATGGTAATGATAAAAAGTGATGTGTCATGGTGAGGGCGTAGCATGGAGCGTATGTAGAAATCGGAGAGGCTAGGGAGTGACACACCCAGGGAGTGTGCATGCTGAGTGCAACAGAACTTAGCTGCTCATTGAAACTTAATGTGGAAACCAATCAAAATACTTGCTTTGACAACCAAATAAAACCTCGTCAGTCACGTATTTGTGATCCATAATTTCATTAGGTGTAGCAAGGCTGAAGTGAATCAATAGTCTTCTAATTGGTAAAAGTGATAGCCATGCAGAAATAGCTATGCATGAAGAATTAAAGTTCCATGTTTACATTTTGCTTATTGTGCTATATTGCAAACGGTTACATAAAAGAAACATAAAAAAAACATATTACATAAAAAACCTATTTTTTTAACTGATCAAATTTAAAGACTGAGGTTAATGAATAGACTCCTAATTTGGTTGTTGAACGCATGTGTAAAAATTCTAGGATTGCATTTGCGTTTGGAATGACAACAGCAAACAAAAGTGAACGACCGAGTTTGAGAACCACTGGCCTAAAATATAGCCTAGACAATAAACCATTTTATTTCCACATCTTGAGGGTTTTTTCAATTATTAGAACGTTTTCCTAGCATAAAAGCAAACACAAGCATCATCTTAAATCAGCAGGTTGACGACCAAGTTAATTTTTATTAGGCTACTTTTGGCTATTAGAAAACTGATTAAGAGCCAACTTTGCTGATATTTTTACCCATGTGAAAAATATCAGCAAAGTTGGCTCTTAATCAGTTTTCTAATAGCCAAAAGTAGCCTAACCCCCCCCCCCCCCCCCCCGCAGGACTGTCATCCAGCATACATAAATCATAACAGATTCAGTTTCCGTAATTCTAACCAGACACAAATTAGTAACTCGTGCTTAATTGCAATAGCACACAGTACAGCAGTGATGCCTATGATGGATTATTAAACTCGTTTTATTGAAACTCCATACCCATAGAAAATGGTTGGTGCAAATACCCATGGGGGGAAAGATAGGCGATTCAAATGATTTATTTACTGAAGATATGCCTAAATCTTCTCACAATCTGCTTAAAAAAACGTAACAATCACAAATAGAAGTTCAGACTACCACCAGGGAAGTTTATTTTGCTTTTAAAAATCCGATATTCTTAATTGACTTGAATTGGGAGCTTCGACGTTATGCGAGCACAGCACAGACAGTAGCCTATATAGCCTACTTACTTCCGGATACTTCGCAGTTTAGGTAGGCTGAGGGTGTGCTTTCCTGTCTTGTATATACATGTCTACGGGGCGCTGAGGTTTCAACTGCTGCGAGGTAGGTCAGATTTTATTTGCTTTTCGCAATTTAAACGGAACTTTAGCCCCAGTTTCGTCCCTCGACATCGGCTCTTAGACACGCTTTAACCCTTTGTCGCAAATAGTCTTGATTGTCAATGAAACTGAAACTGTAGCTGTTACTGTGTGTAAAACAACATTGACCTATGTCTTATGACATGACGATTGTAAAATGATCACATAGCTATTAGGCTACATGACATTATGAATGTAAAACGATCACTGGCTATTGTAAAATTATCACTAACGACAAAAGTAAAAGTTGCGTGCGCATGATAAAACTTGGAATAGCCTACATAAGATGCTTTAAAACGATATTAAAACGCCTATTTTCAATCAAAGCAGAATTGTAACATGTTATGTAAGTGTCTGCTAGAGTATTGTCTAAATTCGAAAATAAACCTCATGGCTGGATGTATCTCTTTTATTTATCTTCGGACAACTTCCACTTAGGCTATGCTTCGCAAATAGGTCGGTAAAACGTCTGGTACGTGATGTAAAGTTATGTAATGTCCGCATTTTTCTCATTACTAGTAGTGTAACCGTTATTTACTGTATTTTAATCAATAAATCTGTGATTCCCAAAACTTGTAATTTCATAATTGCCATTATTTAGGTGTGTTGGACAGGGACAATGGCATCGGTGAGAGAGAAACTGCTGCACGTTGCTCAGCCTGGCGCCGTGGGAGTGCCCAGGTCAAAAGTTACGGTCGTTGGGGTGGGGCAGGTGGGGATGGCTTGCGCTTTCAGCATCCTGCAGTCGGTGAGTCTAGCGTTCCGCGAGGACGGTTTACACACAGGTTACTTATTGGACATTCCCGGTGTTGTATTATAATTTTTTTGTGCGCTGCATATTTACAGAAATACTGATAATATTGCGTGTGTATTTGTTGGTGTAGTATGCCTTGAAAGTCCACGTGAAATACCGGAGCCATCAGTTAAACAAATAATTATTGGTTAAAAAACAATGCAAGTAAATGTTTCTCACTCAACAAAATACTTTTTCAATACCATATAATTTTGCAGTTTCACTTAAGGTCAGTAATATTTCAATGTTTTAAATAATTAAACCCCTTTCAGTTTTTTTTGTTTCTCTCCAGGTATTATGGAGATTTGACCAGTGTTTGCAGATTCACGGCAGAAAGACCACCTTACTTTATTAAGACGCCACATTAGCCCTATCTAGTAGTGGAGACATTGTTAGTTATTTTTCTGAAAAAAGATGTAGACCTAGATAACATATGAGGTTTTGGCTTTGATAAACCCGCTTGGCCCAACCGAGTGGTCACTCCGCCATCTTTGTGCAGGGCGTCGCCGATGATGTCACCTTAATTGACGTAATGGTGGACAAGCTGCAGGGGGAGGTGATGGACCTGCAGCACGGCAGTCTCTTCCTGAAGACCGCGAAGATCAGAGCGGCTAAAGGTTAGCGGAAGGACACCGTGCACGGTCCCCGGGGCCCGGGGCCGTACGCGATGAATAGTCACGTGACGTGTGAAATGGCAATTAACTGCTTTGGCTGGATATGCCTTCTGGAAGCACTCTGTACCGCATTTTGCTGTGCTTTGAAGGCTCAATCACATTGTAGAGTTAACTTACGTAATCCATAGAGTGAATTCCCCATTAAAGAAATGAACAGATACACTTGAGCAGGGCTACTAGGCTTATTTTATAGCCAGTAAAGTAAATGATTGAATTAAGTAAATAATTAATCGGTTGAAATTATTATTGTAAATACATTACCTTCAGGAGATGCGTTTATACAAGGCCCCTGACACAGCTCACATACATTTATACAGCTGGATATTTACTGAAGCAATTTGCCCAAGAGTACAGCGGTAGTGCCCCTGGGAATCAAACCTGCAAGCCCCCGCATTCTCAAGTCCAGTTCCCCAACCTATCCTGCCATTCCATTATTGTTGCACAGTGAATTACAGCGAGCATTACGGCACTGCGCTGTACTTTGGACTACTGGGGAACCCTCCTCAGGGAGGTGGAGCCCTGCCTCGGAACAGAAGAGCGGGCGTGTCGGCCGCGGTTCGCGGGAGCTAGCGCAGTGCTTGTGTTTGTCTTGCGGTGGATGGCCTTGTCGGCGCGTTAGGGGGAGAGCCGGGGCGCATGTTTGGAACGTCGGACCGGTCGATCACAGCAGGGGCAGAGAGCCGGGATGAGATGAGCGTGTTCGAGGGGAGAGGGTCTCCCCTGTGACTCAGTGCTGCAGCTCTCATTGAATGTCTGCACGTGTGGAGGGGGGTGGGGCTGGGTCAGAAAGGGGAGAGGGAAGGGCAGGGAGAGAGAGGAAGTGGAATGAGAGAGAGGAGGGGGAAGGGGGGGGCCATAAAAGAGGAAGAAAAGAGAGGGGAATGGCAGGGAGGAAACTACAGTGCTCTGATAAAACAAGGAGCTTGTAGGCCTTGTTTTCTGGTCATACAGTACTATATGTATTTACAGTATATGTCTGCATATATATATATATATATATATATATATATATATATTTGGAACCTACTTGAACTTGGGGTTGCACATGTCCAATCTGTAACTGCAGCTGTGTTCAAGCACAAACACCACTGCTGATTCAGGAGTGTAGATATCTGCAGTTCTCCTCCCAAACACGTGGTGTCACCAGCTTCTTCTTTTCACATCGCAGACTACAGCTAACGTACCTCATTTTAACATGAAAATAAATGGGGGGGGGGGGGGGGGGGGGCGGGGGTAGTTCAAGCTACGGGGTTACAGGTCCCAGGAGGATAAATATGCGAGTAATTGACTCCAGTCCCAATGGGCCACTGTGTCAGTTGGTTTGTTTTTGCTGTATTTCAGCGCTTAAAACGCTTATTTTACTATCTAAAGAGTCTGTGCACCTTGTTTCCAAGACCTAGATCTCTTGTTAATTGACAGGGACAAAAATGTGAAAATCTGCAGGCCCTCCAGCACTCAAGTCTGGCACCCCTGCTGTGATGTAATGCACTGGCAGAATTCTTTCTCACACTCCTTCCAGATTGACGGCAGACGTTGCATTGACTGGACAGGCTTATGTATATGACAGAGCCTCTAAATTCAGAAAAATGATTAAAATGAAAATGAATTTCAAAAATAATAGTTCCATATGCGGAGGGGTGAGATGGGGGGGGGGGGGGGGGGGGGGGTACCTGCCCCTTTTGCCTCAAGTGTCCAATATTCCCTTTTGATTTGATTTTTGAAAAAGTAATATTTGTATTACTGTTGCCGTCATTCATTTTCATTCATTCATTTTGGTACAGTGTGTTCTGTAAAATAACTGGGTGTGGTTAGGCAGTTTTGTCTGGGTCGGTGTGCCCCTTTCTCACTTTGAGCCCCCGCCCCTCAGAAAGCCCCCCAGGAGACCCCGATGATGAATCTCGCCCCGCCCCCTTTTTGCAGATTACTCAGAGACGGCCGACTCCAAGCTGTGCATCATCACCGCGGGGGTGCGCCAGAGGGAGGGGGAGAGCCGCCTGGCCCTGGTGCAGAGGAATGTGGAGGTGTTCAAGCAGATCGTCCCCCCGCTGGCCCAGCACAGCCCCAACGCCATCCTGCTCGTGGTCTCGAACCCGGGTGAGCCTAACCCTCACTGTCTGCTCTCCCGTAGAGAGGGGTCCCTACCGAACACACCAGGGACTAGGGGCATACTTATACACGAAGAAAGATCGCATCGTGTCGTTTTACAGAGTATTAGTGTCATACTGCATTGTGGCCAAGTTGTATGGTGACTGCCCTACCAGGGACCGTATACAAACAGCATCTCAAGAGCAGAAGTGCCGATCAGGGATGTTTCCCTGGCCCGTATCCTGACCCAAAGCGCAGACACGCAAAAGCAGAAACAGGACAAACGGTGATTACCACAGTACCAAAAAACAAGCACGGGTGTTTTTCGAAACCCGATGAACTAAACGGTTTTCACCAAGGAAGGTAGTTCAGACTTAACGGCTGGTCTTGATTAACGGTCTTGCCTCGCTGTTGCGATGGTGAAACAGATTGACGGTTTCACACACAGATTCTTAACGCCTTTTCTCAAATTTAGCAAAATCTTGCGCAAAACACGATGGCTCAAAAAGGAAGTCGAAGGAGTGCTCATCCTGTTTCAGTCCGGCTGGCCGTAGCCAGGATCCGTCTTAGCTTTCGGTCTTTCACAAGTTCATACTACGTGACAAAGGCCATGTCCGAATCGGCACATTTGCCTGTAGTTGTTGAGTACACTGGCTGAGAAAATTGTTAATTTTCTCTAAATGTAGTGTACTTAAAATCCCATGGTGATATACTTATTTCCAGGAGTTCGCTGAGTAAAATCTGGAGAATAATTTTCAGGAAGTAAACAGCCATTTTGGTCCCATAAATATAGTGTGTAGCTTTGCTTTAAAAATGAGGCACAGCTGCCATTTTCCTTCAACAACGACAACGACAACGATACATGAGCATGGCCGAACAAGGGCGGAACATCTTACGACACTTCCACGTTAAAATAGTATGGAGGATATTTTTCCCATACTGCTCACCCAGTACTAAAACATACGCACTAAACAGTACGCAGTATGCTTAGTAGACAGAACATACTTTGAGTACACAGTAGTTAGGACACGGCCTTTGACTCGGCTGGCAAAATCATATAATTAGCACCGACCATCAGCCCAAGTGGCTCCAGTTGGCCCTGACTGCAGTCAGGCTTAAAATTGGGAGAATTATCGCCAGGTGTGAACCAACCAATACACAGACAAACAAGGAACAGGTGAAAACAATGGTTACATAAATAGGTGCAATCACAGACACACAATCAGTCCTTTGCCGCCCTGCTAAAAGTTATTGCTGACCTAATTACTCCAACTCTGACACACTTTATTAACAAATTTTTTGGAGTAAATGTACCTAAGTGACATATTAAATGTACCTAGGGGTAAAAGAGCAGTTGCGAATAAAAAAAAAAAAAAGCCATGAATATATAAAAACTAATTTATGATGCCGAATATCAATATAGTTTTATGTGCACTTAAGTCCCTGTTATAATGGTACTCTTGAGGACAATTACATACTGGATGGTTGGGGTTGCACACTAGATTAGGTTATCAGCAGCATGAAAAGTACTGTAAGAAGTTTGAAATTGAAAATGCTGAAAATGCACGGCAGCGAAATGCATATCTCACAGGATTCTGAGAATGTGTCTGAATTTTTGCTGCTGTCAGACATGGTTTTGCTTTGTGTTATGCTTTTTTGGCAATGCACTGCTGTGAAATATAATTACATTTTAAAAAACTCAGTAAACGTAATGCTCAGTACACTACAGTATACTTCTGGATGGGGGCATGAGGCTGGGTACTCACCAAGCACCACCCCCCCCACTCCGTCCTGTTTTACTGTATGTCCTCACCCCTCATGCTGTTTTAGTGGACATCCTGACCCCCCCTGTGCTGTTTTAGTGGACATTCTGACCCCCCCGTGCTGTTACAGTGGACATCCTGACCTATGTGGCCTGGAAGCTGAGCGGTTTCCCTCAGGAGCGAGTCCTGGGCAGCGGGACTAACCTGGACTCGGCCCGGTTCCGCTTCCTGATGGGGGAGCGGCTGGGGATCCACCCCAGCAGCGTGCACGGCTACATCATCGGAGAGCACGGCGACTCCAGCGGTCAGACACGCCCCCTTCTGCATCATTCTGATGACTGACAGGGATAACGGCTGTCAGACCTCCACTGATGACTGACAGGGTTAACGGCTTTCAGACCGCCACTGATAACTGACAAGGTTAAAGACTTTCAGACCGCCACTGATGACTGACAGGATTAAAGACTTTCAGACCGCCACTGATGACTGACAGGCTTAAAGACTTTCAGACCGCCACTGATGACTGACAGGGTTAAAGACTTTCAGACCGCCACTGATGACTGACAGGATTAAAGACTTTCAGACCTCCACTGATGACTGACAGGATTAAAGACTTTCAGAACTCCACTGATGACTGACAGGGTTAAAGACTTTCAGACCTCCACTGATGACTGACAGGGTTAAAGACTTTCAGACCACCACTGATGACTGACAGTGTAGAACATTACATTGTTTCTCAAACCTGTGTGTGCTGGTTTTCTTTCTAACCGCAATTTCAATCCCAGGATTTTAATCAATCCCAGAATCAAGCTTTTCATTTTTATTAATTTGACGCTTTTCAGCGACTGAGGGACTGTTTGTCCTCTTAAGCCACATTATTGTCAGAAATGGCTATGCATGCCATGAAGAATAATACAGTATATACACTTTGTGCTATGTTGCAAACAATTACATAAAAAAGATATTTTAAAAATATAACTGCTCAAATGAAAGACTGAGATGAATCAGTAGGCTCCTAACTGGTGAATATTTGGACACATGGTCACTAAAACTAACCATTTACTAGATTATGAAAATGATAATGAGCCAAACCTGCATTGTGTTAATAAGTTTATGGAAAAAATAAAGAAAGAACTAAAAACGTGTGTTCAACTTTAACTGAGCAAGATATTGGTTGTAATGGAAACCAGCATACGCAGGGGGTTCCCAGGACCGGGTTTGAGAACCACTGGTGTATAGTTTCGGGAACTGGGCATAATGAGATTGTATGAAAACTATACATTTATATACTTCAGTGTAATGTAAATGGGGTACTACTGGGGTTTGTAATGCTACTGCACTCGAACAATACAGAGCGTTTAACTTCCTCCTGCATTGGTTGCATAGCTTAAGTCTTCATGCCATGTCTATTCGCACAGGCGTCACACAAATATCCGTTTAAAAACAGCATGTAGAGCCAGGTTGTTATTGGTGATTCAACGTTCCTATTATGGTGAGAGGGACGTCCGGGCGTAGGGAAATGACAGCGGCGCCTTTGTTTACATAAAATAGTGTTGCATCACTTTTATTGATGTTATGCAAATTGGTTGGTCCGACTGCGCTTTCTGATTGGCTCTTTCAGTGCCGGTGTGGAGCGGGGCCAACGTGGCGGGAGTCAGCCTGCTGTCCCTCAACCCCGAGCTGGAGACCAAACAGGACGCCGAGGGCTGGTCCAAGGTGCACCAGGACGTGGTGAACAGGTACTTTACCCCCGCACACCCCCTACAACCCCCCCCCCCCCTCCCCCCCCAGCCCTCTGACGTGGGGTCTGTGTCACGAAGCAGGATTACCGAGTTAGCTGGGTAACTGCCCCAGGTAAAACCTGGAACAGCTCTTTTTTTTACTTCAGTCCACGTTCCAGATTTGGGAGGGTTCCGGGTTTTACTCGGTGCAGTTATTTAGCTACCTCAGGTATCCTGCTTTGTGATGCAGGCCATTTGACAGATGACCCCAGTCCTAATTTATCAGGGATTCAATCAGTCCCATGTTATTCCACAGCACATTTTATGGAAGACCAGTAGGCGACCTTTCACCTCATTACTATCGACCCAAGTGAGATCATATACACCGCAAAGAAAGTCGTTACTCCTCCTAGGATCATGAGTGACTGAGTGTCCTTTTCAGTTTCTTTCAAATTAAATTCTTAACATCCCCCGATATCCATTCTCATGGCCCCCCGCGTTTCTACTGGAGGTTCCATGTGAAGACACCGACTGATTAATGTGTGCCGTGTTTGTGCTGCATTGTGAGGTCACGCCTGTTGACAATCCAACAGTGCTTACGATGTCATCCGACTGAAGGGGTATACCTCCTGGGCCATCGGACTGAGCGTGGGCGGCCTCACGCAGTCCATCCTTAAGAACCTCAGGAGCGTCCACCCCGTCTCCACCCTGGTCAAGGTAGGCCGTCTTCCTGGCCCGGCCCGAGGTGCGGCGCCCCCTAGCTGCCCTGCGGGGTCAACAGCGGGACGGACTTGAGTGTTGATGACAGCTGAGTTCAGAATTACATCGTTTCTCTCACTAAAGAGTGTATTTTGTGTGTGTGTGTGTGTGTGTGTATGGGTGTGTGTTCATTGTGTGTGTGTGTGTGTGTGTCCGCGCATATGTGGGTGTGTGTGTTTGTGTCTGTATGTGTGCGTGTATTTTATGAGTGCGTGTGTATGTGCGTGCATGTGTGTGTGCACGTGTGTGTTTGTGTATGTGTGTGTGTATGTATGTGTGTGTGCGTGTGTGTGTGTCTATTCTCAGGGCATGCACGGCATAGGTGAGGAGGTGTTCCTGAGCCTCCCGTGCGTGCTGGGCTGGTCTGGGGTGTGTGGGGTGCTCCAGCAGCCCCTGAAGCAGCAGGAGGCCCAGAAGCTGATGCAGAGCTCCCAGACCCTGTGGGGCATCCAGAAAGAGCTGAAGCTCTAAAGCACCACCTGGGCACCAGGGGGCAGTATCATTAACGCGGTGACCTGAAAAAGCCATGCAACAACAGACACAACTACACTGAGAATGACAGTGCAGCTCCGTTTAAAAAAAATAAGAAAAAAAGATTACTAGGCCGTGTCCGAAACAGCTCACTTGCCTACTACTGAGTATACAGGTTGCATACAAGCTGTGTACAACTTGTATGCTCAGTAGCAGGCAAGTAAGCCATTTCGAACACAACCTTGGGCAACAAGGGTAGGACTGAAACAGGAAGTGCCACTCTGTCAACACACTGGTTGCGACACCACTTTTCATTCGTTTTTCATTAACGGCTTCAAAGCTACACAAACTCGCACGGGAGAAACTCCAGATGAGCTAGGTTTGGCCAAAATAACTAGGCTCTCAAGAGTGAGTTTTCAGGTTTGCCTGTGTTGCTAGCAACACAACACAATTCAAAGCAGCACTCATTGGCTGTATTCATCCTACATGAAGCATGTTGAGTATTGACTTGTAAACAGTGCATGCATAAATACATTAACATGCTGGGTCAGATATTCAACTGTGCCAAAATATTGCAAGCTAATGTTTCTAAGCCCAGTTTTTGGCATTTGATAAAATACAAATAAAGGTCGAAGAAGAAGAAAAAATGTAATCGGAACTATGGAGATAGGCATTGGACTCCAGTGAGCTGCCATGCCATAGTACAATTGTATCTGTTGTTACCATGTGGCATATTAATGTACTGTCATAAGATATTAACATACTGAGACATGTATTCATGTATTGACTGTGTGTTCATATGGTGCCATTCTACCTTAAGCTTTGCACGCCCTGTGTTAACAGGCCTAAACAGACTAAAATAGTGAGTAGTGATGCAGAATAAAAATGTTGGCAGTAAATAAAAATCATACCTTAACATTCTTTTTATAGTCCTTTTGAGATCAAATTTTACTGTGTTCATTTGAATAAAATGTTACTGTCAATATATAGTTTGCATTGTGTTCTGTGGTCAATAAAGTGTTGTCACCTATTGCCCATTCATAGCAAGTCGTACATTGCTGACCAGGTCATCCACAGTAAGTACAGACAGCTTGATGAGTTTCAGTAGTGTTGAAAGTGGGCTCTTTTGAAAAACCTGAAGAGATTATTCTTTGTGGGTACAGAAATGTCTGTTGGCACAAATGGGAAAAGTAGGGGTGTATAAAAATGTATTTGTTCAGAACTGCAGTATGCTTCAGTATTGCTGCATTTTTATTCCTGAGTAAGATGCATTTCTGAGAGAAAAAGCATATACACTTGTTATTACCGTCTTACTCTGTCTCTAAAGAATTTGTTTTGTCTTTTGTTATAATGAGTGATTTTGAACAAAACTAAAATTTAGCACAGTCTTTGACCGGTTGCAATTGATAAATGATTAATGGTGAAATTGGCTCAATTCTCTACACTTAGATATTCTGCTCTTAGATGAAGGAAGACATCTATTCTGAAAAAGCAAACTTGACATTCCATTAGTGATCGCATAAATGCTGTTTCTCGGACTGACCAGAGGATGGCAGCATTGTTCAACTTTAGCATTTCCAGGCAGGTTCTGTTCATGGCCAGCAGATGGCGATACCGTGCACCATGTGGCCGACTTGGGGAGCTAGGTGGCTGTCTTCAGAAAAAAAAACAACGGTCCTTATTTTCTGGTAGAAAGAACCAGTGTCGATTTACCATATCGATTGACAATCCATACAAGCCACAAACTTACTATCAAAGAAATAGGAAAAAGAGGGTGTGACACCTTTTCTGGTCCGTTTTACCCAGTCTATGGTTTTACCCCATCGCAAAATAATTGGACTACCATGGCCATTACCTGGACGTTCACTCAGCAAGCGAGTAGACGATGAACAGGCCTAATGCAGTTTCACGGCTAGCTTCTTCCAGCCGTAGCCAGGAATTACATAACCAAGCAGCACACGCGCTCAATGCTGTGCAGACTACAACGCGTGAAGCCTGATATCATGTCCTTCTCCTCGGTTCAATGGAAATGTGTGAAACTGCAGTTAAGCCGCGCTAGCCGCAGCCAACACACCTGCAGGGCGGAAGCGAAGCCAGAGCCAGGGCCAAGCGGAGGCGATAATGGTGCCAATAGGAAGTGTTACAGCAACAGCGGGATTTCCTGAGAGGTGACAGCAGCAGGAAGGAGAACGAGTTAAATCAATGGAAATACAAGGTGCGAGAAATCTGGCCCGGCCAGTTATGCCCGCTAGTTATGCGCCGGCGTGCGGCGAGTCAGCGTCTGGCTGTGCGTTTAATTTATTCTCCCGTGTGCACGCGGTGATGTACCCAACCAGAGCGATGCGTGTAGTCTAATCAGTTGATTACTTTTACAAGGTACTTTTAAAACAAGGTGACAAATTGGCGTGGAAGGGTTGCGCTGCATCACCTTTAGTTAACAATGTCACGAGCGCACGTTCATTAAATACGTCTGGGGCTCAGTCTAACACGACTGTATTCGCATCGTTGAATAACTCAAAGGATTGCTTGATCGCTCCCTTTACGAGAGCTTTGTGAGGATGCAGCGGTGGAGAGTAGAGTACACTGACTGGCCTGTATCGATTGGCGATTTTCGGAGGAGACATTCTCTGTATTTAACCAACTTTAATTTTCGGTATTGGTCAATAGATGGCAATAAGCCATTTCAAGCGCCGCCATGGGCGAATGAAACAAATGCTTCATTAGCAAAATGTATGTCTGTTGGCATAAGCAGCTTCAAATCTTCTGTCCGTGCAATGTGTCCACTATATAGAGGCAATCTGCCACATAGTGCCATATAGGCGTAGTACAATCCATGAGGAAATGTAGCCTACTGATGCCGAATACACACATTGCGATTTTAGCCCTGATTTAGTTCTTTCAATTTCCATTCCGTTCCGTTTGAAATTATACATCAGCATGCATCGGCGTCGATCGCTTTATGTGTCAGGACCATGTGAGTTTAAATGACTTTGAGAATGTATTTCTTTGAATTTTCGCACCCAGTGTCGGTGGTCTGAAGTCCTGCAGACAAGGTGAACTGTCAACAACAACAACATAATGGACTTGTGCTGACGTACGGACTCCGGGAATGGTTTTAGTCAGCCTCGTCACCGAAAGATCACTTGCACTCTTCAAGACTCGCCTGCAGCAAAAACACTTGATTAAATAATAGTGTAGTCTGTTGACTTTTGATCAACTTCTGGCCTTAGATACTTAATGAGCCCAATCTGAAATCTTAGCTACATTTCTTTATAAACGCATGAATGGCAGCTGAAGACTGTTGTTGTGTCACTATATGAAACATTTTATTGCGAGTGAACCAGTGTTGTTGTGTACAAAATTAATATAAAGCTCTGTTTTGGAATACATATAAAATGAGAAATCAGGGCGCCTGGATAAGCCAGAGCAGTTGCCTTCATAATTAGTATATTCATAGAGCTGGACACAGGAGCCTGGTTATCGCAATGGTGGTTAGCGGATGCTACTTCCTTCTAGTACCCCCAAAGAGCCCAGTATAGCATGCATTACTGCCATTTAGCAGATGCTCTTATGCAAAGTGACATACAATGCAAACACAGATGCTAAGACCAGGGACCAAAGTGCAGCATTTCCCAGAAGGATCAAATGTAGACTCAATTGACATACTTGGCATAAGGCAGCTGTGATGTCACCTTACTCATAGGAAACAGAGCAGAACTCCACCATATAGCCAGAAAGTATCCACCAATCACAGTAGCTGTTGTTCTGTAGTTTGCCATCATCACATTCCGTGATTGGTAGAGCTGCACTCGCCCAATTTGCCACACTTCATTTCTGCCAGGTTCATAATAAAAGAAGCTGCGCTCTGCCTGTCCTCACTGAAGTTCCGCAGCACCGCCGCCTCCAGCAGACTCAGTAGGCCGAGCGAAGAGACGAATAAAGGACTGATTCACATTTAGAATCTCAAGCAGCTGGAGGAGTAATACTCCCCCACAGTCAGTCCTGCGCCCCCCCCCCCCCCCCCCCCCCCCCCCCCCCCAAAACCCCTCCACCCCATCCCTACTCATAAAACATGACTTATGCACATTTCCAACTGAAATACTGCGCGGAGAGCACATTAAACGACCTCTACATCAAAACGAGGAGTGCGCTCCGGCTGCGGAAGAATTTAAATTCGAAACTAAGAAGTTCTGATGGGGATTCTTGGGAGAGAAATTTAGATGCCGGGTCTCTATTTCATCAGCAGTATCGGTGAAACCAGGTAACCAGAAAGGGTCAGGCTTAAGGCCTTAGAAGTAAGCTCTCCCATAACAAAGACTGTATACAGTGTGTATGTATGCAAACATACGCACACGCTCATAATCCTTGCTACTACTACAACAGGCCTCTTGTTGCCATTGGTGGGATGTCCCGTGCAGAGACCATTTAATCTAATTTGGGTTTAATTGTGGAGCGGGGGGGTTTAAGGAAGTTCTCTCAGCCTGTGGAGGGGGGGTGGGGTCGCTGTGTCCCT
This sequence comes from Anguilla anguilla, assembly GCF_013347855.1. NCBI lineage: Eukaryota > Metazoa > Chordata > Actinopteri > Anguilliformes > Anguillidae > Anguilla > Anguilla anguilla. Next base: position 6,761,514 of record NC_049216.1, read on the forward strand.
GACTCTCCTCAACAGGGAGGAGCTCTGGGAGGAGGAGAAGGAGGAGGCAGCTGCAGTCTGACCTCGTCTGACTCTTCACCCTCTCCGCCTGCGTGTACTTCCATGTGTATGTCTATCTCTCTCTCTCCCTCCCTCCCTCTCAATAGTTTTCTGTTCTCTGTTTTCTCCTCGCTTACCGTCTCATCTCTCCCGCTCTTGCTTGCCGCAGTTAGCCCAGTTGATTTATCGCACAGTAAACCGGTGCTGCTGGTGGAGAGCGGAGGAGCAACTCTCCCACCGCAGTTTCCCCCAAGTGGGTTACACTTACACACCTGTGCAAAAAAAGCGGCAATGGGGCATTTTACCTTGCTTAGCCATTTCATTATTCTTCTGCACCTAAATAACCATATAATAAAGACATCAGAGTAATGATTTTGATATACTGAAACAACAGCGGTAACAACAGGGGTCGCGGTACAGTCTGACTGCGGTTTATCTTTTGTCCCAAATATAGGCCTCATTTTTCAAAAGGAACAGATTTATTTCCATTACTTGCAATGCCGATTGCGAAGTGACTAATTCAATTCAAACAGCGATTGATCTACAAGTTATTTAACGGGCTAATTAGTAACTTTCACAGGCAGCACAGATGTGGCAATCTCAGTTATTGGGTAAAAGCTAGAAAACCATTAATTTTATCTCCTGAATATTTTTTTTTTCATTCGATGGACATTGTTCTGGAGAAAGATAGCCAAGAAAAATCAATTTCTTCCTTGGCAGATTCCCGAGTGTCTTCATAATGACATGTAAAACAGGAACAAGTGTAAACTATAAGTAAAAAACCGATCAAATAAATGGCTATCTTTGAACTTGTAACAAAACAATGGGAAGAAAATGACAGGGACAATCAACTCTCCGGTCGAAGGAAACCTACCTCCATTGGAACTCCAGAAAACTGGTGGCTACAGTTTAGGAAATTAAGGAATTAAGGAGAGGAGTTAAGCGTTCATTTGCACCCATTCTTTGAATTAATAAACACAAACACAAACGACGGTGTTACACGTTTAAAAATAAGACAAATTGCGTGTGTTAACTTAATGCAATTATAGTCGTAACACCGTTCATTTTCAGTCGGTCTAGACTTCCTGTTATCAAAGACATGATTCTTTAACTTTCATCCTAACATTTAATCGGGATTTTCAGTCATAATCGCCTTGTGTTACAAATTAATGTAGCCTACCTTTTTGTGCATCAAACATCTGTTATAAATATATAGGCTACGCTCAAGTCGACAAGGTTTCCTGTAGGCTCCATAGTTAATAAAAGTTCACTTTTTTCTTCTTTACCCTGCTTGAATTCCCTAACCCCCGTGTCTGACTCGCTGTAAACAAGAGCCTCGGAGCCGAGCCCCATCCGCCGCAATGTGACGGGGAGCCGTTAATAAAGAGGCCGGAGGCAGAGCATGTTGCGCATCCTCGCCGGGGTCTCTGCGCAGATGCCGGCCTACACACATTGATTATTTGGATTAATTAGGGAACAGCTGTCGGGAGCTGCCGACGACAATTCCAGGAAGCGAGAGACCCTCGAAAAAAAATTCATTTATTTCTCCGTGTCCGTTTTATCTATTTATTTATTTTTTAAAGAAGCTGTCTTTTTCTTCGTGGATAACATTTGATGTGCTCCACACAGGAGGGAAGGGTAAATGAAAGAACAAAACTGAATGCAAATGAGGAACGCGGGGTGGTTGTACCTGCTGGTTAGAGCAGGCGGATTCTGGTCTGTAATCAGTTTTGCATCACGGGGACTTTTACACAGCTAAGTGATTAATTAAAGCTCAGGGCGAGGCGTTGTTTGAAACAAGTTTTTGGACATGCGCATATCAATCAAACACCAGTGGGGTTGTCCACAGTGCTTAGTAGGCTACACACCACGATGCCAAAGCTTTAATTTGATGCCTATCCAACGGCATGGTAAAGCCACAGTACTAAAATAAAGTAGGCTTACTACAAGAATACCAAGTGGTGGAATTTCAGTGTATTTTGCACACAGGGTATGGAGTGTTTGTCCTCCCCTGGTGTACTGCGGCACAGCTGGGCCTTCCAGTGAGACTTGCTTCAAGGGGGAAATTTCAACCAACACGAGCCTGACGTTCACCTGGGTTCCTGGCTTCCCCATCCTCTCTCTGTAGTCCTGTAGCACACTGTAGTAACACCTGTGTTTGCATTAGTTTCAATTAGTGGAATTTTGTTTATAGTTTGAAGAATAATCACTTTTGTGCTGTAGTCATTTAGCGGATGGCTATGCAGCAGTACTGCGGGCAAACGTAAACTTTTGAAAATTTTGAATGCAATTAAACCCAAACTTAAACTAAGTATATGATGAAAGAGACGTTATTCATCATAACCTTTTAGATTTATGTTTTAGTCAAACTCTCCCGGATATTTTACAATCCCCATAACTCATATCTATATTTAGAACCGTGGTATTAAGCACTTCCAGAAATGAGGCCACTGTGGTGGTTTAATCCCCAAGAAAAAGTTAAGTGGTGGAGTTAGTAGCAGGATCATGACTTAGAGAAGCGAGAGGGGTTGAGTTCAAGAGGCGGCTCTGTTTAGGTCCTGAGCGAGCAGAAGGCAGACATGGGGATGAAATGTGATCGATCAGCCATTCCTGGGGTGGGGTGGGGTGGGGGGGCTGAGGCAGAACCAGGTTGTTTTTGGGGGTGGGAAAATCTGAGAGATGGAAGAACCGGGACACTGCTTTTTAGAAGGGCCTTGATCAGCACTTGACCTGTATCGCTAAACCACAGTCGATTTGTAATGTATAGTTTACCTGCGTTATATAAAAGAAAAAATACAAGAGAACGATTCAATTCAAGTAACGCTTTGGCCTCTGCCCTCCAGGGCAAGTTTAAAATGAGGTTGTACCTTTTCTTCTTTGTTACCTGCACAATGTTTGTTCAGTTATTTCACCATAATGCGAAAATGTGAAAAGGCTAAAGTGTTTATCGACTGCGAGGGCCCAGTTGTATTGTGCTTTGAATGAAGAGCTATATTGGCCTGGATAAGCGAGCAAACTCATTTTGGGGTTTGAGGTGCGGGGGTGGGAGGGGGCTGACCGTCATTCTCGATGATTCACTGGAGCTTAGAGTGACACTTCACTGAAAGCTGACCGGGAGGACCACCGCCGGCCTTCTCCCACCTCATAAACTCCCTCCCCCCCATATATGCATTTCATTACACTACATTTCATTACATTACAGGCATTTAGCAGACGCTCTTATCCAGAGCGACTTACACAACTTTTTACATAGCATTTTACATTGTATCCATTTATACAGCTGGATATATACTGAAGCAATTTCGGTTAAGTACCTTGCTCAAGGGTACAACGGCAGTGTCCTTACCCGGGAATCGAACCTGCAACCTTTCGGTTACAAGCCCAGTTCCTTACCCACTGTGCTACACTTTGTACACATATGCCCCTCTCCTCAACCTTTAAACCTGCACCCGCCCCCCTTCTACCTCCCACCTTCCCACTCTAGCTACATCCTCATGAGACCTGGCCATTCACTATTGTCCCCTGTAGGGGACATGAGTCTCGGCTCAATCTCGATCAAGATCCACAGATTGTACGATGCAGAAAAATGTGCACTACCAGGGACATCTGATAAAAAATAAAATAAATGATATTTTGGAAAATACTGTCTTTGTAGCAGAAGGGCAGGGTTAATCCACACGTCCAACCAGAAAGGCCCGATGTGGGCACGCTCTGTCTGTCCGGGAACCAGGAAGTTACACGCGAAACATTTGAAAATGGGATTGGGCGCTAGGCAAGCTAACCGATCCCAGATCCCAGCTGTCAAGCGTTGTGGACAGAACCTGGAGCCAGAGAGACTTGGACACGGCGCAAACACGTTGGGCGCATTTGTGCAAATAGCACATTGATTGGTTTGGATGGCGCGGGGGGGGGAGGGGGGGGAGCCATATGGCACACGTGAGCCACCGTAGATAAGGGCCCGATGAATGCGTATAGATTGCGACGATGATTAACTCGCATAGGTGGCGATTTTGGAACCCGGAGGCGGAAATGCGCTGCTTTGAGCTGCCAGTAATCAGCCGGGGGCATTGTGTCGCACGCGCACCTGCTTTTGAAAAGCGGCTAGCCCCGGAAAGCCACTTACCGCCCCGCGGATATACACAGCCCGTCCTTAAAACGAAGGGGAGTAGATGCGATTCCGAAACACCCAACCGCTAACCTGCGTGGGTTTTTTTTTTGTGGACTACGGTCGGAGTACGTGCCCCTCCACACTGTTGCCGATCGGGGAAAAAAGACGGCCGCGCCCTTCACGACGCAGGTTGCAAAACCAACATGCCGCCAGCGAGAGGCCAGGTATCAACCAGGGGGGCTGCGGTGCGTCTAAAAAACTCGACCCGCGACGGGGTAACGACGACCCCGCGCGTGTAATCTGAGGGGCGGGGCGGCGTGCCGGCTGGCTGGTTCCTTCGCTCCCCCCCCCCCCCTTGTGGGTGACCGACGGCGCACGGGAGCGTGGGGGGCAAACACCCTCCCCCGCCCCCCCTGGCCTCTCCATCATTGCCCCCCACCCCCCCGCCAGAGAGCGTCCGGGGGGCTCATTCGCCAAACGAATCGCAGCGGGCGGCTCCGCCGGCATTTCAGCGCGGCCGTCGGGAGACGGACGGCGTCTCCCTCAGGATCAGCAGCTAGATTCTCTCCGTCTCTCTCTCTCTCTCTCCCTCTCCCCCTCTCCCCCTCTCCCACTCTCTCCCTCCACTCCCCCTCTGCTCTGTTAATTCCTCTGCTTGATATTCCGCAGGAGGAGAAAGCCCCTGACTCGGGGGCGGCCCTCGCACGCCAGAAATTGCTATTGACATTTCAATTCAGCCCGATTCCTGCCCCCTCCCCTCCCCTCCCCTCTCCTCCCCTCCCCCCCTTCCGCACTGTAATGGGAGGCAGGGATTTGCATGTGAATGGAGAGACGCGCACAGGCGCAGCAATGTCATTTCATTTGGTCTTCTATTACCATTACCCTCTCCTCTGCAGGTAATGCAATTAAGGGGTAAGTGGTACGACTGTCGACGCAAGGTTATGGACAGGAACCCTCTCTCATTCTCTCGCTCTCTCTCTCTCTCGCTCTCTCTCTATCTCTCTGTGTCTCTCTCCCTCCCTCCCTATATCTCTCTTTCCCTCTCTCCCTGTGTCTGTGTCCCTCTCTCTCTCTATGTCTCTCTCTCCCTGTGTCTGTGTCCCTCTCTCTCTCTCTCTTCCTCCCTCTCCCTCTCTCTTCCTCCCCCTCTCTCTCTCTCTCTCTTCCTCCCTCTCTCTCTCTTTCTTCCTCCCTCTCCCTCTCTCTCTCTTTCTTCCTCCCTCTCCCTGTGTCTCTCTCTCCCTCTCTCTCTCTCTTCCTGTGGTTTCCACCGCGGTAACGCAGTGCGCTCGCCAGGGCGACGTGCGGCACGGTTCCTAAGCGAGGGGGGTGGGTCTGAAGAAGCTGCGGTTTCTCTTTTCTTTTTTTTTAACCGGCTGCGATCAGCACGCAGCCTGCATGTTCGATTCCGCAGCCGCGGGGTTCCCCTCCATCGAATTAGCACTTTAAAGCCGATAAGCAGCGACTTCACAGGCCTGCTCCATCCGACACCCCCACCCACCGCGCCATCCCACCACCCCTCCCTCCCCACCCCGCCATACCGCCACCCTGAGATGAAAGCCAATCAGCACGCGTGCAACGCCCACCCGGAAAGACGGGATTGTGGGATAGTCGTTGGACAGTCGGAGGTGACGCAGTCATGGCCTTTTCCCCCCAACGGTCGTGGTGCTCGAACCAGCACCCCACAGCACAGGCATGCTCAGATCAGGCCCTCATGGCCAGGAGTACTGCTGGGTCTCTTTTCTCCTTGCTCAAAACTTCAAAACGTGTGCATTTCATAAATCGCAGAGTGGACTAATTTCCATTTCAGTATGTTTCTTTCACATGTGATATCCCCTTAGATCTTCTGACGGCAGGCGAAGAAGAAAACTTTAATTAAGAATCTCAGTGCTGGCTTTTTTTTGTCAAGTCAAAGCAAACTTTATCTGGCGTGCATTTTTACAGAGCTTCAGTACTTTACGCTGTTTCAAAAAAAGGAACAAATACGATCAAGCCGAACCCAATAAATATGAGAGATAAAACAGATAAAACAGTAAACGGAGGACAGGCAGAGGTTAGGGCAGGTCAGGGTTCACGTGTAAGACGGGCGATAATGGGGCGCAGATGGGGTGCTGGGGTAACATGAAAGCGAGGAAGAGCACATGAAGACTACCGACATATGAAGTCCTCCATTGCCTGACAGCTGATATAATAGAAGGTTCCAGAAATATGGGAAACTGTTTCTGGCTCAAGGCTGGACCCTGGTTTTGGACTATTTGTATCACTGACTCCGCACTAGCAGACCATTCTCAGCAGTGTTAATGATGGCAATCGGAGTGGAAAAACAAACAATTCAATTCGGTTTTATTTGTACAGCACGTGCCACAGAGGACCAGTGTCTCAAAGCACTTTACACAGACGTTTCAGGCCTTGGCTCCAGGTCCTCGCAAGCAAGCCAAAGGTCACAACGGCAAGGAAGAGCTCCCCCTCCAGGAACAAAGCAAGCGAGAGCCTTAGGGTGCTGAGTCAGGGGGGCGGCCATCCACTCCTGGCATTCGCAGGGGTGCCTAATATACTGGCCACTGAGTGCATTTCAATAGGGTTTTTTTTTAGTGTAGCAGCCATTATTGTCGGTTCTCACTGCATTATGTACGTAGTCTAGAACACTTTGAACACAACAAATTTCTAGAGCACTAGAGGTCCTCGCAAGTTCCACAGGCTCCACCAGCGATGGAAGCGGCTCCAGTAGGACGAGAGATGAAGGCAACAGAAATTGTTTACATGAAATGGAGGAGAAGCAAATGGGTGGAATGGGGTTTAGGACCCTGGAGTGGGACAGCCACAAAATGGCTGTGTAGTTAATGTGACAGTCTTCGGCCGAGGGATTTGCATTACTGTAAATGTACCAACATACCAACATTGTTTTTTTGGAGATCTAAGAGGCCTCATAAGGGTCTTGGAGTCCAGTACTGTGAAATTAGGCCACAGGCCCGCATCGGGCCCACAGGACGGCTGAGAGAAAGCCACCGTTGCTCTATTTTGGGCAGCTAATTCTAGAACACTTTTTTCCAGAGCACCGGTCCTTAAAGCGTCTGTGGAGAGGTAGGAAAACACAGCAGGGGCCTTCAAACTGAACCTGGGAGGACCGGCAGGGTTCATCGCATTGCAGACAGTAACCTGCCTCTCTGGGGGTGGTGCCCAGGGGGCGTCCTTTCCCAAAAAGGGCGGTAAACGGGCTGCGTACGGCTCTGATGAACCCGTGAAGCCGGACCCCACAAGAACCGAGGATCCCCGGTTGAAGAAGTCGCCCTCATTTTTTTTTTCCGCGAGGAGCCTGAGCGCTAAAAAGAACGACCTGAACACGGGGTGTAGAGTTTCGCATTTTATCGCTTCCAATTAGGCCGTGTTAATGTCGGAGTTTACGCAATTAGCGGGAAAGTCGGTTCCCATTACCGGCGACCGCCCCCGAGCCGCTGCCTTCATTAATAAACGCCGTGTACTCCGTAAGGAGGGGGAAAGCGATACGCGGGTCGAGTTTAGACGACGCCTTCGCGCACCCCCCCCCAACCCTCTCGAGCCCTCGGCAACAGATCTGAGGATGGCGGAGCGTCTCCTCGGGCGCGCTCTGAAAGCTTGGAGGGGCGACCTCTTCCTCTGTGAAGTCCCGCGTGGACGCGGGCTCCTCCGCCGCGGCGGGGTCAGGGGGGGTCGGGCTGCGCTCGGAAAGAGAGCTGCCCGCCCTCGGCGTCGGAGGCCGGCCGGCCGGCGGGTCGGAGCGGCCCGTCTGTGGGGGCGAGCGGCGTGTTCGGGGGTTATAAAGCGCTAAAGAGCTCCCTTTTATGGCCTCGATCAACAATGCCCCCACCCCCCCCCCCCCCCACCTCCACACACAAACACTGAGTCACAGAAGAGGAAACAAGCTCTTAAGTGTTTGAGCTCCAGCCTGCCCAGGGCTCTTTATGGCCCCCGCTCAAAGACACTCACTTTAGGGCTTATTATCGTGTCTCGCAGGAGACCCTGTCCTGCTTCAGCGAGAGGTGGTGTGGGGATGGGGGGTTGGGGGTTGGGGGTGGGGGGTTAGTTATGCCAGGACCACGGAACTGACATCACTCCCAGTTTGTCCCGAGCCACCCAACACTGAGGTGGCTCATGACACCAATGAGAACAGGTAACCGTTACCCAGCCTATAAACCCTGGGCTTATGTCCCCAGGAACCTCTCAGTTTACCCGACCGGATTTTCGGATCGAATCCGGACCGCGGCAATGGCGACTGTGGCGGCCCCAAAGGTTGACGGGTCACCCGTGCTATGAGACGGTTCTAGTCAGTCAAGGATCCATGTCCCATTTTCTCTAGCAACCCGAGCTGGTCAGTTGGGGTTTTTTTCTCCCGTCACAAACAACAGCAATCCGTTTGTCCTGCGAGCAGTCGCGCTGTTCCCGTCAGGCGATTCCTCTTTCCCGCTGCACTACCTCCCACCCCCCCCCCCCCCAAACCCCGTTTGACTTTCCACGGAGCGTCCCCTAAGACAAGTCTGCGAGAGCGTCACGCAGAGGTCCTCCTTTTTTAAATTCCGGAATGTTCGGCGCGGGTTGTATTTCTCGCGAGCGTAATGGACCCGAGAGCGAAGCTCACAGGGGGCTGTTCTCTCATCCGCGAGGCGGGGCGGGGCGTGTCACCGGCGCCAATGTGACCGCTCGGGTCTCGCTCTGATTGCCGTCGTTTTAGGGCGGAAGGGTGGGGGGGGGTGGGGGCGGGGAGGGAAGCCTTAACGAGATGTCAGGACGAGCTGCCTCCCGTCCTGCCAGCCTCCATACGCAGGCCAGAGGAGGTGTGGTGTGGGGATGGTGGGGGTTGGGGGGGGGAAGTGAGAGTAAGAGTAGCTGGTCTTGTTTTAGAAGGAAATTCATGACGGCAAAGCTGCAGCAAGACAGTGCAGAGTGCCAGGCCTCATTGCTTCAGGTGTACAGAGTCGCTCTCTCTCAGCTGGAAAGAGGCTGCACGAGAGAGTAGGGTTGCCAGATTTAGAGTTTGTCAGAACCGGACAACATGCACAGATGAAAGCACCGTTGCGAATGAGTTCAGGAGCTGTCAAACCAGGGGGTCCCAGTTGTGAGTCAGTTCCCCCTCCAAACAGGCCAGGGTGCCATTCCATCAGACTCAGGAGTCACTGACGCGCAGATTCTTCACAAACTACTACAACATTTCTCCCATCAATTACTCGAACCGGACATTACATTGTCCAGTGGGGACCACAAACCGTACCCGTACAAATAATTTGAATAACGGACATTTTGGTCAAAAACTGGACATCTGGCAACTCTAGGTGAGAATGATTTGGACACATTGGTAGTCACCTGCAAATAAACAGCTACTCACTCACCACAACATATACAGAAATTTTAACTGAATGAGAGGTGCACTTTATAAATTATAAGGATTTCTTGGATACCTAAAAATACATCACTTACAAGCAATGTGTCCAGTATAAGCATCAGTGTGCATATCGAGGAAAAAACGGATATGACTAGAACCGTTCAAATAAATATTAGATTTCTGTCAGAACGGTTGTGACCGTTGAGTGATTTTTCTATCTACATTCCCTTTCTTGGAATCGCTGTGTTCACAAAGAGGGTCAATGTCCTTGCGATTCAAACGTTTGACACCTTGAAAACTCCGTTAATCGAACTCTAACCGCATAGATGCTGTAGCACACAGCCGGACTGCGCCGGCGGCTCCGCGGTGTTATTTTCTGTCTGGCCAGCCACTGATTAGCGATGATTTAATGCAGGGGTGGCCAACCCTGGTCCTGGGGAGCCGCAGGGTCTGCTGGTTTTTGTTTTCACCTTAAACACAGCAACCACTTAGACTGAAGAAGCCAGGTGAGGTGAGTTAACTGTGTAATCAACCGCTATAATTGATAATTAAGTGCAGAGTAAAAACTAAAACCAGCAGACCCGGTGGCTCTCCAGGACCTGGGTTGGCCACCCCTGATTTAATGAGATGGAGAACAAAGGAACTGTGATCACCACCGGTACAGAAGGTGACGGCGACGCCCGTGCAAACCGGGCTAAAGAAGCTTCGGAGAAATGCTTTCGGCTTCGTCGTCTGAGGAACGCCGCGTGCAGTGAGGTCACCGCGGTGGTCGTTGAATAATACGTTCAGGAGTTTTAGAGGGGGCCATGGTGCGGCGAGAAGTCACGAGCGTTTCCATTCAGGACAGAGAGGGGGAAACGTAACAGCCCCGTTCTCACACTTTCACAACGACTGTAATTACGCGGAAGGTCACTCGGTTAAAGGAGGCTTCCATACCTGTGCAGCGTGACGAAGAAAATAAATTACAGCCAATTAAACGAATCAACCTTCAACCTGTCAAACGAATACACCGGGGAGAATAGCGAGACTGCGCATGCAATCCTTTTGTGTGCCGAGAATTGCATTTTACGCTCATCGTATATTATAGGCTACACGGTTTACATATTACTACTAAAATAAAACATTTACCAGCGTAGCCTACTAATGAACAGAACTCAGGACACTGAAGGACAAGACAGGTTTTGGCGTACAGTCCGATGATTTCCCAGAGCTTTCAAAACGTTTCTCACACATTGTGAGGCTTCAGCAAGGCCTGCGGAAGAACATTAATATCAGGGAGCGTTACCGACAGTGGCCTAATTAAAAAACAAAATCGCTGAAAGAAATTCCCATTTCATTCATTACAGTAAGCTACGCCTGTACAGATAGATATGTAGCCTACACAAGGACAGTGTTAACCTTCAAGAGCAAGTTAACCATGTTTTTGTCAAGATAAAATGCCGCTACAACATGAAAATGACAGTCTTTCAACCATTTGGGAGTCTTGGTGGGCTGATGTAGTGACGCTGGAGTGCGTGTCACCGAATGAATTCTGCGCTTGAGCTAATCATCGTGACAGCACATTAGGAAATGACCTGGACAAAAAAAATCACTGCATATTTCATACCAGAGCGGAAGTCCGGATTTATCCATAATTCATAAGTCCACAAAAAACCACACTTCTGAATGGAGCGCATCAAAAGATCCCCCATCCCCCCTCCCGCTATCTCCCGATTGCACGACATCACCTGCACCGGACGGACGCCAGCCAAGCAGACCTGGCATCTTGTCATCAGCGCTGGGCACGCGCAAACGATACGCTCGAGTCAGCAGCCAGGTCCGATTTACCCTGCTCTTTAATTCCCCGAGTAGATAAAACGAAAATCCGCTTTCGTCCGCAGGAAAGAGGAAACAAACACATGTACAGACAACAGAGTGCCGAGTTCTGCTTTTCCCAGCTAGGTTAGATTGCAACCGGGAGAGTGGGTACTACGCGCCGACGTCCCCACGTCCCCTTCTTGCTTTCGTGTCTCACACCCACCTGTCTAAGGTGATTCTGTGGTTGTCGTAAAAATGAAATCGCAATGTTGGAATTCAATCCATCCTAGGCCAAGAAAATCACAAAAGGGAGATTTTTTTTTTTTTTTTTACCTCTACCGAAAAGGTGGAATAAATCATAATTAAGAAAAGATTGTTGTTGGCCTCGTTTTGTAACCTTCAGCTGATTAATTAGAAAAGTAAAACGGGGGATGCTGGTTTCATCCTGGGCACCATATATCGCTGTTATTTATGCGCTCGACAGATGGCCTTTTTTTAAGGAGAACTTACAAAGTTTTATCTGTTCATGAAGTGGGGTATTTACTCAAGCGTAGCGCGTCCGTAGTGTTACAGCCGGCGAACTGAACTCGTAACCTCGCCGTAACAAATCCCGCGCCCCTTGTCTCAGACACACCAAAGTTAAACAAGAGGGGACGAGGGTGACTAGACAAAACGAGACCTCTGAGACGTTGTCTTCCCCATACGATGCACGAAGTTCATTTGAGTCCATATTTAAATAGTAGGCCATGTCTATTCAATTTTAGTGCAATTCGCTTTACCCTCAGCTTCAAGCAAAAACCAGTGCGTTGTTCCCTTTTTCATTTTACACCTAATCTTAAGGATAAAGGAGCTGCTGAAATGAATAATGAAAATATGCAGTTGCATAAATGTGTCCATTCAAGATGGAGGGCAGTGCAGTTAGGTGGAATCGGAGCACGAAATGTCTGTGAAAATAAAACATTGATGAAAATATGTTGTTGACAAAAAAAAAAGCAATATTACTGTGAGGCGCATAAAGTAATAAATCTGTCCTTTGTGTAATTTTTATGGTGCCCAAACTCAAACTGCATACATGTAATTCCTTTAACCCCTTTATGCACAAAAGCAATTCTTCCATTACCGACCCTCCATTCAATCAAACTCGCAGGGGGGCGAAGAAGGCACTGTCTGTCACAGGTTGCTGTGGGCCTAGCCATTATTAAAAAGAAGAAAAGGCACGATTTGATTTTGAAACAATAACATTTCGACCAAATATGTGAGTGTAGGCTATGGGAAGTTAATTATTATTCGTAGCAGAAAAATTAATAATTCATGTGTGGTTTTTTATTCCTATACAAAATCAAAGGTTATTACTGTTGCAGTTTTTATTAAATTGAACAGGACACAGTGGAGTTCATAAGGAGATTGTCTACTGAGGGACATAACAGCTTGTTGGCTACTTTCGAACCCTCACTATTTTCAAGCGGATCACGTGCAGTCTCCAATCTGGATACGATTAACAGTGACCGGATCGTTTCGGCTACTCTTGCAAATGAATGGATTTTTCCCCTCTGACGAGTCCCTGTGGAAACGAACGAACAAAGAAGGAGGTGCAATTCGCCCGTGCAAGAATCTCGCACCGAGAAAAAGGAACTGCGCAAGTATCCAGATTTCTTACGGTCTACGGTCTAGTGATGACGTGTTCGGCGGCGGCTGTAACCCGCTCTCGCTCATCTCGAAGGCCGCCGAGAAGCGCCAGCTGCGCGGGACCGTGCTGTGCAGCGCTCCGGCGCCGCGACGCGCTAGTCTGCGGCCCAAACTCAGCCGTCAGTTACGAAACGGATTCTCACGGCGGACTCCCCCCTTACAATAAAACCGCGACAGGAAAATCCTCGCGGCGTGGAATTTACGATGATTTATGGGAGACATATGTGGGGTTATTTAAAAGCCACCACTGTTTTGCGAAGGTACGCAGTGACACATCGTTGTAGACAGTCTACATAAATTTCCCCTGGAGCCGAAATGGCTCTCGTCTGCCTGCAATGATCGGGTAACGTTTGGGGACGGAAACGCTGAGTGTCAGGAACATATTGGCCAGAAGAGAGAAAAGAAGAGGAAAGGAGAGCGAGAGAGAGAGAGAGAGAGACCAGTGCAACCTGTGATGCAATGAAAGCAATGAAACCCCACAGCTTGAGTGACAGACTAAAAATGATGATACAACAGGCTGATACACCAAGAGGATGTTACATTTGAAAAATAAAAAAATTTGTAGGATGCAACAGTGCTAGAAATGCTGGCTACTCCACACGATCATTATTAATGTGAATCAATTTCACTGAGAAATACAAAAATACATAATTTTTCTTGTAATTTACGGCTGGGAGTGGGTATATCAGCAAGACTGAAACAAATCAAACATCCACCTGTCTCATTGGTGAGCCAGAAATGGAGGGTTACCTCAGGCTCTTATATGAAAGACAATTGCACACAGGCACATGTGCACAAACACACACACGTACACACACCCATGCGCAAAATTATACAAACAAGTCCAAGATTTGAGTCTACAATGACAGCATTATAAAATGGTGCAATGGCGCAGATACTATCCTAAGTTGGCGCCATTAGTTTTGATAATAATAGGTTAAAAAGACGACAGAAACACAACCATACAAAGACAAATTATTCATAAGACAGAGAAATCCTTTAAATATCTCACAACCTCAGTGAAACCACTGAACATAATGTACGGAACATAGCTTCTCCCAGTCCTACATTTCAAACACTGCTAACTTTAGATTTAATGTGCCAGTTTCCAATCAACTCACATTATTTCCACAACGAGCCCATGTATAAAACTGCAGACTGGGTCAATCATGTATTAAGAGACTGATAAATTGTTTTATTATAATATTTGAATTTGAATACATCTTCAATCAGTTTTTTTAATGAGCCATTTAGAATGTTCAGTAGTACTCGTGGGTCAGTTTCTTTGCAGCTATATTAGCAGCTAATTCAGAGAAAGGACAGAAGACCTGCTATCCTTCACTTGTGGTCATACCACAGTGTATCAGGACTGTACCTCGTGTGCATTTATTGCAGGTAGACGGACTGCGACCACCCTGACGACCCACTCTCGAACCACAGGACACAGGAGGTGGAAAGACCCGGAGTCAGAAGTTAAGTCCTGCCATGTGTTCCTTCCACCCCTGAACTCAGCCCAGCTGATGTCACTAATTAGTTCTGCCTCTTGGCTGAAGAATTGTGCTAATTAGCAAATCCAGGTGACTGGAACAAAATACCGGGGAGAATTTTTACTTTCTGGACCTGGATTCTCCTCCTCTGTGGGACAAGAACCCTACCAGCTGCAGCCCTACGTCCCTGGCGACACCCTCGGGGGTCACCAGCCATGGCTGGTCCAATCAGGATTTGGTACCAAACTGCAGGGTGTATCAACAGAAACTGACTGAGTAGACACGCTACGCGCCGCGCCGTGCTGCTTCGCCACGCCGCTTACGCTACGCGTGCGGTGGGTGCCCGGCGTTAGCTGAACGAGCCACCCAGCAGCCCCGCATATTCGCCATACTGTTTAATCAGAGCAAATGCTAAAGTGGATTTGTAGCTGTGGTTGTTATTTTGATGTTCCCGAAGCTCAAATTAACTTTGACATCCATTAATGTCGGCTCACGGTGTTTACAGTACAAATGAATATGCAGATTGCACCATTGTGCGATTCATTAGAGAAGATAAAAATAGCCTGCACGCAGAAGGCTGTTGATTTTCAGCGTTTGTTGAGGGGAAAAAGCAACAATATTTCAGATTAGTTATAAATCCTGCGAGAGATTTGACATGACAGAAGCGGTGAACAACAGCAATTAGTCTGACACTTGTTACTTTGCTCAATTCCATCAACAGGAAATGCCGATGGTTAATTAGGTTTCGGTCCCTGTATCGCTTATGCTACTTCAATTTGATCATTTCATTTAAATAAATCACAAAATCATGGAAGAAAGGTTGGAAAACAATACGCAGTAAATTGAGAGCAATTGGAGCCACCATCTCCGCCACGATTTTTAATGAAAAGTTAATTAAAAGTAGTTCAGTCCTTTCAATGAAATGATAATTTTTTTGAAAGCATATGCACATGTATGGGGGATGATTTGTTGTTCAGGAAAAATAAATTCCTACCTCAGATATTCTGATACTTGACTACTACGAGAAATGTTCTTTAGCATATTTGTTTCATATATTAGTCCTGTGATAATTACAAGGTGTGGTGTGCCTTAAAACATGGCTTTTATAAGACTTATGTATGATATTTGCACTTTATACTGATTTTCAGTGAGAAATTGTAACAGATAACAATCAGCAGACTTGTTACGTGTAACTTGTTAAAACATAACTTTCATGCTTATAATGTAACAAAATACGATAATGTTTTTTGCTTAATGCAATGAACTTGAACGGAAAATGTAATACATTTTTTTGGGTAACGTAATAACCCAGTGTCAGGTGGGTAACAACTTTTAATTAATAATATAAATGGTTAACCATGCTTAAAATGATTTAAAAATCATTTTCAGCATCCACAAGAACACACACACACATACATGTCAGGTAACAGGGGACCAGGACCCAAAAGCAGAGTTGGAAAAACACCAGGAACTCCAAAAAGACAAATCCAAAGACTTTACTCTCATAAAGGGAACAGAAAACAAGGCCATGCAGGGCACTTTCAAAAACACAAAAAGTTCTTCAAAAACAAAAACAGCAGAATTTTCAAAAACCAAAAATAAATAAATAAAACACAAGGAAACAGAACTCAGGCAGGGCAGAACTCACAGACAGAAATGCGGGCAGAAACAGACGGGCAGATACTCTCAGGTGGAAACACATGGAACCAGCACCCGAGTCAGGAAAACAGAGAACTTAAATAGGCACAGAGATAACAAGACACAGGTGAACTCAAAGCACAATCAAACCAGAGCAGGGAGGGATAACGAGACAAAGAAAAACAACGATAGAATGATTGAAAACAATAATACAATTAACACATGGGGAAATTTTGTTGACATGTGTCTTTCAGAACATTTACAGAAATATCATAGCATTTTTTTTATTGAATGTTCCTTGTTGTGTAGGTTTTAACATAGCAGAGTATATGGTTCTTGAGATTGAGGCAAGAGACTTGTGTCCCCTACAGGGGACAAACAAGAGAGCAGGAAGGCCCCTCTCCCTCTGCCCTCGTCACTCAGGTTTTGGTCACCTGGTGCCTGAGGTTCCCTTTGCCCTGCATAAGTCAAGTGGCATGTAACCTAGTTTTTTTCCCCACTGCTCTAACAGATAGGAATTATTCTACCCAAAGGCAAAAAAAGACTGGAAAAGGGCCTTCAACAATGCATCTCTGAATGAGAATGTACACCTAGTGGTGGAGCAGTACACAGCAGTACGCAGTACAGCAAGCGATTCAAAAACAGGAGGAAACTGGGAAAGAAGCTCATTAAACTAACCAATCAAAACATTCTCACTAGTTTCTCATGGATGACAAAGAGTATGAGCACATATAGTACACAATACTAAAGTGTCAATTTAACAAATGTTCCTTAAGCGTCACGCAATGTATCAGTGTGAAAATCACTTGCTGATTTAATGCTGAATATCTTTACATTTCTGCCTGTGATCTTTGCTCAAAGGGAGGGTGCAGAGTACGAGCCAGGCCCGCTCACCTCATTACCGGAACAGGCCGTTCTGGGACTGAGGTGCGGACCCAAGTGCAGAGGAGCGAACCCAAGCAGGGGGGGAAAAAAAAGTGTGAAGCGGTGATTTAATTAACATAATAAAACACGGGGAATTAACCACAGGTACCGAAAATAAACACGGGGACAGAGAGACTACAAAAGGACTGGAACTCAGGGGGGAAAGAACAAGAGCCGCTGGAAAATCCACAATGGCAAACACAGAACAGGAGGCTCCAAAAACTAGCAAAGGAAGGAACTTAAATACACGGACAAACAAGGAACAGGTGAGAACAATGATTACATAATAGGTGAAATGGTGAGTGCAAGGTCAGTCCTTTGCTGCCCTCTGTTGGTGAGCAGGGATGATGAGAAACAGTGCTTATTCTGATGAATTTAGTTAGGCCAGGAGTCCCAGTCTTCACCTGATTCAACTAATTAACTAATCGTGGTTTTCAGTCAAGACCTTGGCCCAATCCCAGAATCCCTCTGGCTTGTGGATTATGGATGCTCACAGACCTCAATTGTGAATTTCGGGGGACGGGTGAGTCCATGAGTGGAGAAGGGCTTCAGGGCTATACAAACGGTGCAATAGGACAAAACTTCTGGTATCGGCCAATAAGTGATGTTCCTGCCTTACTCAAATTTATATGACAAGATAAGAAGAGGAGAGTCATCCTCCACCTGAACCAGGCACAGAGGAACTCTAAATTGCCAGGGGGTGCACTGATGAGAGTTTTTGAGATTTTTTTTCATGGAATGACATGGAATGATTTTTTTGGGCTTTTTTTCAGTGTTATTGGACAGAACAGTGTAGACAGATGGGAAGAACAGGATAGAGTGTGACAAAGGTTGTGCGGTCGGACTCAAACCGCCGACGTTGCGGCTCGTAATGAGCATGTGGACAGTGCTCTACGGGCTACGCCACTAGACATCCCATGAATTCTAATGATTTTTGAAAGGAAAATGACACGAGAGGGAGCGAGTGAGAAGAAAGGAAATAGGTTGTTTTTTTTATCACAGGTTCATGCAGTGTTATAAAATCACATTATGAATATAGCTGGGCATATTTGTCAGGGAAAATATTGGCAAATGGAGCAGTCAAGGCGAAGTTGTTGAAAATCACAGAAAACTGAAAAAAGAGAGGAAAAAAATCATGGATCAAGTGTTTTAAAAACTTTAAGTTATTAAATGAACTAATATCTCATGCACAGCAGCAGTGAAATGACAACATACACAACCGTATCACGAGTGGCCTAACAAGTGCTTGAGGTTTCAGAAACAAATAACAGCCAGTTGCCGCTAGTAACAAACACGAGTAAAATGCATCGATAGGCTGGTGCATTTAATCAATTCCGTCCATCACAGAAAGAAAAACCACGTTTTCGTAGTTATTATATGCAAATCATACCCCTCGCTTACCTCCAAAAAAAAGAAAAAAAAAAGAGCCAGATAATTCCTGTGTAATTGACCTGAATTGACTGCAATCACACAGACATAACAAGGGGGTAGATAGAGGGCGCAAAAAGTCTGCCCTCAAAAGGAAAGATGTTTTGGCGATGGGGCGGCCCTGAGCCCTCATGGGCTCCACAGGAAGAAGTCTTTGAGTCCACGAGTCCACAAGTCCAGAGATGGGGGGGGGTCCAGGGATGTATCTGTTCTTATAAGTGTATGTGTGTGCACGTACGTGTATGCGTGAATGTGTGTGGGTGGGCATGTGTGTTTATGTGTGCATGTATGTCAGTGGTCTCCAACCCTGGTCCTGGAGAGCTAACAGGGTCTGCTGGTTTTCATAGTGACTCTGCACTTCATGGATCAATTAGAGCAGTTGATTACACAGTTAACTCAACTCACCTGGTGTCTTGGGTCTCAATTGGGTGCTGATTTTAAGGTGAAAAAAAAAACCAGCAGACCCTGTAGCTCTCCAGGACCAGGGTTGGAGACCACTGATGTATGTGTATGTGAGTGTATGTGTGAGTGTGTGTTGGTGGGCGTGTGTGTGTATGTGACATCACTCTTCTCTGTTCAAATTAATGGTTAGAAGCGCTCAGATTGGGAAACTTCATATTTCCCCTCTTCGTGTTGACAGCGTTGTGATTGGGACATAAACAGGGAAAATTCCGTGGGCCAATTGCAGCGAGCTTAGCTGCAGTTTAAAGCTCAGGCTTACACCTCGAGACCACAGAACTGCATTACAGCTGGAACAGCCATCCGAATGTGTGAAAAAAGGATCAGCTGTTCCAGTTGTAATGCAGTTCTGTGGTCTAGGGGATGGGTTTTCCACAAGGGATATGTGGACCCCTGGTGGTCCATGGCCAGACTTAATATGCAATGATTATAAATAGATATTTATTGAAATATTTCATAACTATAAAAGCATTTCTTTTAACCCTTTTAACTTATGACGTCGGTCCCCTGGATTACTAACGACCGAAAAGCCCCTGGTTCCAGCCAGAACACCTGTGAGAGCTGCATGGTTAGCATTAGTGTTAGCATCACGTGCGAAGCAGGAACTCTCCCATTAGTGGCCGTGCCAGACTCCCGCCCCCTCCCTCCCCCCACCCTTAGTGACCTTGCCTGCTCCTTGAGCGTGCTCCCTGTCGCCACGGACACCGCCGTCCCATGAATCACAGAGGCAAGGGGGTGCAGATTCACCACCAGCCAGGCAGCAGCAATATATATCACACCCCCCACCCCCCCACCCCTTTATATAGATGTATGGCCTCACTCTCGGCATCTAAAGGACCTGGGGGGGGGGGGGGGCTGAACACCAACACAGATTCTGTTGAGTTGAGCGATTATTTTAGTTTACCTCCCCCCCTCACGAACAAAAAGGGGAGGAGGCAGAGAGGACCAGAATGACTGGGGCAGAGACTGCTAATTTATTAGCAGTGACACAGCCCTGACTGCGACCAGACGTACGTAACCTTGCCGAGCACGGGACACGCGTGTTCAGAACACGCGTTATCCTGACGCGCGGACCTCGTGTCGACGGGGGCAGCGTCCGCCGCGACTGGTTACCATGGTGAGAGACAGCAGCGGGTCTCACCTGAAATACCTGCAGCGTTCAATTTAGAGCAATACGAGCAAGTGTCCATCAGTCAAATTGAACTGGCTTAAATTAGATGGAGATAAATAAGCCAATGTCGGTCAGAACAATAGCGGTTGCAGATTTCCGATGGAAGACGTTTTCAAATTGGAACCAAAATGTGTCTGGGCAGCGAAAATAATTATGAAGGGTGGAGAAAAAAAACGCATTTTTGCCTATTTGTCGGCGAAATAAAAATAAATTTGAAATTTATTTTGGATAATCAGAAGCCAGATTGCAGAGGACGTATTTAAATATAGGTTTTCCTCCTGATGGGCCCTCGGTAGCAATAACGAGTTCTCCTCCGTATACGTTTTTTGGCCGCCCATCATTTTCACCGGCGTAATTGGGATGCGGTCATGTGACGGGATATTTTTAGACGGATGTAAGCATGCTCCTCTCCCCCCTTCTGCTACCTACCTCTCACCTCTCCCCCCCGTCACACACGCGCGTAGCCCGTAGCCCGTAGCTCGCGTGTTCCGGAACGTTCTTTCGGCTACCGACCGCTTGCGACAGCGAACCGATTTCGTGCCGAAGGAATCTCCATTCTCCTTCACTGTGGTTTAATTTCTCAGTTGATGTTGGCTTTCGGTGCGATTATTTTGCAATTCTCAGTTTAAGGGAAACAAAAAAATACTAACTCATGACTGTTGTTAAAAGTGACATCTATGGCCCTTTTTTTATCTTAGCTTACATCCAAGAGCGGTTTCAACGTATTGTAGCAATTTTGCGGTTGTGCCACAACATGACGCACGGTAAGAACGACCGGCGTGGCTGCGCCATCGTTGACACACAGCACCTTCTTCACTGCTGCTGGCCTCAGGTCATTGAGACTACAGCGCAATATTCGGGGCGCTAGTCGGTCCGGGGCGACCGATTTCGTTTCTGTGGGACTGCGGAAAAAAGAATTTCCGGAACGGCAGACGGTCCGTTGGAAAAGCCGCGGTTTCGGAAGAGAAGAAGGCAATAAAGCCCCAAACAGAAAGCTCAGCTCCCCGGGAATGATTCGATTCACTCCGGTTTCTCTTCGAGGGTCAAAGTGTCACTCAGCCAATAGTACCTGGAGACACGGCATGTGGCGAAGTCGCCGTTTGTCAATATCCACAGACGGATGAGCGCGGGATATGTGGAACCAAAGATCAAAGCGCTTACTTTTCAAGCTATCGGGCTCTGTTATGAATCTGTAACCCGATAGGCAGTAATAAAATTCTGGAAATATGGAGCAATAATCTGCAACACATGGGCACATTGAGAGAACAGGACGGCCACACATTATTCTGTATCCTGTCCGATTTCCTCACTTATTTCATAGCCACTCAGCACAGGCCAAATGAACTCCAGATTGCAATAATAAAAGCTCAATTAGGGCAACATAAACACTCTACACAGTATTCTTGGCACCTCCTTTCATGAACACACATATATACGCACACAAATATACACACACACTCACACACACACAAGCACGCGCTTGCACATGCATGCCTCGTACACACACACAGATGCACACATACACAGCATACACAGACATGCATGCACACCACATATGCACACACACTGTATATGCACATATAGACAGACTGACAGACCCACAGACAGACAGACACACAGACAGACAGACACACACCATATATGCACATACAGACAGACAGACAGACACACACGCACACACTCACTCCACACACTGTACATGCACATACAGACAGATAGACTGGCAGACACACACACACACACACAAGCACATACAGACTGACAGACCCACAGACACACACACGTACACATACACTCACTCCACACACTGTATATGCACATACAGACAGACTCACAGACAGATGCATACACTCACTCCACACACTGTACATGCACATACAGACAGATAGACTGACACACACACACACACACACACACACCCCCCAGGCAGAGGGCTGCACAGAGCAAGCGCAGCGACGCGGCTACCCGAGACGCCGATACGCCCGCCCGCCCGCGCTCTCGCCGTACGCAGCGGTCACCCGCCAATTCGCTCCCGTCCCGCGCAGCCGGGGGGGAACGGTCGCCGCGGTGATTTACGGGGCGCCCCGGCCCCTCCGCGCGGCGCGGGGACCCTCGGGGAGGTCAGGGCCGCCGGCCTTCGTTCGCCGCGCCCCGCGCGACATCCATCAAGTTCCCCGCCAAGGCTAAGTTGACAAATTTCCAATATCAATAGCGGCTGTCAGGACAACATAGGGTAATAGCCATCCCTGTCAAGCGCACCTATTAATTCCTGCCGCTGTCGGAGCCGGGATAATTAATAGACTGTGCAATCTGGCCCAGCAATAAAGGCTCCGGCTGAACACAGACAGCTGGGCCCCAGGAACGCGTAGCGGGGCATCGGAGAAAAGAGAGAGAGAGGGGGGCGCTCGCGAAGCTTCATCGGTACGACCGGGCCGTTCCTCTCGGGCGCTCGAAAGGCATCCGTTCCCCCGCGCGCTCGAGTGTCACGCGGTGATGATGTCGTTGGGGTTGAACTCAAACCCGGAGGAAGGAACCTCGACGGAGGAGAGTTCGCGGCGACTGACGGACGAGTCGCAGCTGGGGGGGGGGGCGGGGGGGGAGGGGGACAGCCTGAAAGTCGCTGTGATGCACTTGGAAATTCGCCTTTCTCTGTGTGCTTTGTCGCAAGACGTGGTATGTGGCATAGTGTTTTCAATTAGTCGCCATTTGAATTTGGTTCTGCTCTCCCTCTCAGTAGGAGTCCAGTGAATGGTGAATGGGCATTTCTCAACATGTTCATTTGGTTTTGCTTTTCGGAGAGAAGAATCGTTTGTTGCACCTGCTTACTCCCTACGTAGCTCATATGTAGTGCCTTCATACCTCCTATGTCAGGGATCATCAACTCTGGCCCTCGAATCCAAATCCAGCCCTGGTTTTCTTTTCTCCTGGGTAATCAGTGCTACTGATTGGCCAGACTGTCTTCACACCTGACTGCCAGGCAAAGGGAGGGTGGAAAACCAGCAGTTCTCGGCCCTCGAGTTGCTGATCCCTGTCCTACGTAGTACCTGAGTAGCCTCTACGTAGCCCTGGCATTGCTTCTTAGTAGTGCCCGAGTAGCTCCTATGTAGTGCCTGAATAGCTTCCAGCTCCAGGGACAGCGCCCCCTCCAGGGCCAGTGGCAGCAGCGCTGGAGAGAGGCGGACCTCCAGCTGATAGGCTGGAATGAAAGCTGTGGAGTTTTTGGCGCTGCCAAATCCCGGAGATTAAAAAGGCTTGGGGGGGGGGTGTGGCTAAAAAGTTGCAGCCAGTCCTGAGTCACTTAATTTCTCATGCGGTTGATCACCTGATCCGGCATTAGCATATTAGCATGGTGTACCGGAGTCTTTTTTAAGGTGAACTTGCACTGACGCGGCTGCTGTAAGCTTAGGGTTGTAACTAGGCAGCTGTTTCGTAGGTGACTTAGGTGCATTAACCGTCTTAACTACTGCTTGTATTTTTTTCCATAGATTGCGTTGTTGCCGTTCTCGTTGTGTTAGTGTTAATCAGTTTAACCATCAGGGTCCAAGTTGAACTATGCGGTTGTTCCCTGCACTTGGACCGGTACTTCTCTCTAGGGGTTTCGTCATACTTGTTCCTGGTTATGGTTATACACTTTGTTGTACATCGCTCTGGATAAGAGCGTCTGCCAAACGCCTGTAATGTAATGTAATGGCTGCTGTAGGGACACATCGATCGACAGGCTTTAGCCTGACTCGGTAGAGAGGAACAGCGGAACACTTAAAAAAGGCGGGAAATCTGAGAGGACGCACAGACACCCACGCCCACGTGCACAAAGCGAACACAGCCGAGCGAATGCGGGTTTCCACACAGGGTCGAGCTGGTATGATTAAGATGGATTATGATAACGAGACCAGAGACCGTAGCAGGGCTGGGGACGTACCCCTGCTCTCCTCGGGAAAGCTAATTGGTTTGGACTCTTTGATGTGCAGGCTGTGGGGGAGGGGCACTGGCTCTTCAGACAGTTTCGGCTTTCTTATTTTTTTTTTCTTGGACGGATTCATATTTGCTTGCAGTGAACCAGTTCCCGGAGTTTGACTTAAAATGCAATTTTGCTTAATGAGCTTTTTGGATACACACAGGTGCGCTGGCTAGCTAACAAATTATACCACAAATTAAACTCTAGAAAACTACCCAGCAGGGCAATATATGCTAATCATTTGCCAACACCCATGGCAGCTAACAGGAGAAGCGTTTCTAATTGGCACATAATTCTCAGACCAGTGTGCTGATGGTGAAAGAAAGCTGCATGCAATAGCTATTACATACATTGAGGTGTGGAACACTAGCCTAATACTAATGCAAGAATACTGACCAAAATGAGAGCTCGCATTCCCCCTGTCCTTGCTACCGTGCATTGGCTACCTGTGGCTTTTAGAGTTGATTTTAAAGTTCTTTTACTTGTTTTTAAAGCACTAAATGGCTTTGCACCTAAATATATCAGTGAATACTTATCTAAATATGTCCCAAATCGAGCCTTAAGATCCAATAGAGCTGGTCTGCTCATGATTCCAAAGGCAAAACATAAACGGAGTGGAGAGTTAGCCTTTTGTTTTTATGCCCCAAAGATGTGTAACACTCTTCCAGAACATCAGATTTGCACCGTCAGTTGACAGTTTTAAAACACAGCTGAAAACACACCTATTTAGGATGGCTTTTAGTTAGCACATTTGTTTTATTATCGGTTTTATGGTGGATTTTTATGTATTTAAATGTATTTTTTATTGTTTTTATATGCATCTTATTATTCTCCTATTTTATTTACAATGCCTTGTATAATTGCGTTGTTTTTATTGTATATATTTTCCATTGCCTTATTTTTTCTATTTTCCATTTCTTTTAATTGCAAATGCTTTTCTGTGAAGCACTTTGGGCTGCAAACCATTGTATGAAAAGTGCAATATAAATAAAGTGATTATTATTATTATTATTATTATTATTATTATTATTAATAATAATAATACTAGGTGTGAGATCCACATACTGTTGTCCAGTATATAGACCAGGGGTCTACAACCCTGAGCCTGGAGAGCTGCAGGGTCTGCTGGTGGTCTTTGTTATTGATAATTCGCCTGGTAAATGAACAGCGTCGACCGATTAAACCAATCACTGATATAGGCCTCAACACCCTTCAGAATGAAAGGCATTACAGTACATTACAGTCACTTGGCAGAAGCTCTTATCCGGAGCGATGAACAGTAGTGGAGAACATTAGTGCTAGGCTCAGAATACAAAAATGTACAGGACCTTTTTACACAGCTATGAGTATAACATCATCCAAAGCAAAACCCAAAGAAAGAGAAAAAGGTTATCTATAGGGGGTCAGGGGAACATCGGTGCAACCAGAAGAGGCGTGTCATCAAGATCAGAAGATGGGCAGAGTTTCTGCTGTTCTGACTGCAGTGGAAGATGGGCAGGGTTTCTGCTGTTCTGACTGCAGTGGGAAGATGGGCATTGTTTCTGCTGTTCTGACTGCAGTGGGAAGATGGGCAGGGTTTCTGCTGTTCTGACTGCAGTGGGAAGATGGGCAGGGTTTCTGCTGTTCTGACTGCAGTGGGAAGATGGGCAGGGTTTCTGCTGTTCTGACTGCAGTGGGAAGATGGGCAGGGTTTCTGCTGTTCTGACTGCAGTGGGAAGATGGGCAGGGTTTCTGCTGTTCTGACTGCAGTGGGAAGATGGGCAGGGTTTCTGCTGTTCTGACTGCAGTGGAAGATGGGCAGGGTTTCTACTGTTCTGACTACAGTGGGAAGATGGGCAGGGTTTCTACTGTTCTGACTACAGTGGGAAGATGGGCAGGGTTTCTGCTGTTCTGACTGCAGTGGGAAGATGAGCAGGGTTTCTGCTGGTCTGACTGCAGTGGAAGATGGGCAGGGTTTCTGCTGTTCTGACTGCAGTGGGAAGATGAGCAGGGTTTCTGCTGTTCTGACTGCAGTGGGAAGATGGGCAGGGTTTCTGCTGTTCTGACTGCAGTAGAAGATGGGCAGGGTTTCTGCTGGTCTGACTGCAGTGGGAAGATGGGCAGGGTTTCTGCTGCTCTGAGTGCAGTGGAAGATGGGCAGGGCTTCTGCTGTTCTGACTGCAGTGGAAGATGGGCAGGGTTTCTGCTGTTCTGACTGCAGTGGGAAGATGGGCAGGGCTTCTGCTGTTCTGACTGCAGTGGGAAGATGGGCAGGGTTTCTGCTGTTCTGACTGCAGTGGGAAGATGGGCAGGGTTTCTGCTGTTCTGACTGCAGTGGGAAGATGGGCAGGGTTTCTGCTGTTCTGACTGCAGTGGGAAGATGGGCAGGGGTTCTGCTGTTCTGACTGCAGTAGAAGATGGGCAGGGTTTCTACTGTTCTGACTGCAGTGGGAAGATGGGCAGGGTTTCTGCTCTTCTGACTGAAGTGGGAAGATGGGCAAGGTTTCTGCTGTTCTGACTGCAATGGGAAGATGGGCAGGGTTTCTGCTGTTCTGACTGCAGTGGGAAGATGGGCAGGGTTTCTGCTGTTCTGACTGCAGTGGGAAACTCATTCCACCACCAGGGGGCCAGACCAGACAGGAGATGTGACCTGGAAGTTTCGAAATGCAGGGGAGAGGTGCTAGATGCCCAGAGGTAGCAAAACGGAGGTCTGGTAGGTATGTAGCGACTGATGATGTGGCAGAGCGGTCCCTGTAGCTACCCAATAGTTTAGCACCAAGTTTTTGAATTTGATGCGAGTCAATAAAGGTAGCAAGGAAGGAAATGTAGCTGTAACATCCGGTAAATCACACCTGTGGGTTGATTTTCCCCACAAAGAATATAAAATAGAATATATAGAATAGAACACATTATCACTCGTATGTTGTGGATTCATAATTAATTGGAGCCTCACATTTGGAAAAAATACTGCACATATAAAACCAGTGTAAAACTTAATCAATTTTAAATAACACAAAAAGTGTGATCTAAGGCCAATAGTGAAATCAGTATCTGAGAGTGTGTTCAAACGACAACTGGACACAAATTCAGTCTAGTGCCACTGCTAAATTTAATGCTTATAAAATTTATGCAGCGAATGCCATCATCAGCTGAATGACAATGGAGAGACATAAAGCATTTTTTTAAAAACAGACAGTTATTTAAGTAAAAATCTTGCAATTTTATTTGCATATAAAGGCAGCTAAATATATAGCACAATAAATTGAAAGAAAGAAAAAGCAGTTCTAAACTTCCGTAAACAAAAAAACTAAGTCCGAAAGCAATTTACAAGAGCAAAGTTGAAGCGGCTACTGGCAACATTTTTTGTGCTAGCAAGATTGCATTTACACACAGTGCAAAATTAGAAAAAAACAAAACACAAATACAATAATATTTACGATTTAAAGGACAACTAAGCCTCGTTCAGGCAGACGTGTAGGGGAAAATGTTAGCTT
Organism: Anguilla anguilla; assembly: GCF_013347855.1. NCBI lineage: Eukaryota > Metazoa > Chordata > Actinopteri > Anguilliformes > Anguillidae > Anguilla > Anguilla anguilla. The sequence goes on from NC_049216.1 coordinate 6,789,032, forward strand.
TCACTTTGCAAAAATAGGGCAAATTTTCAACTCACGTAAGGCAAGATAATATATGGCTTAGGGTCATAACTCCAGAAATGTGATGTACACCTCTATATGTATGCCAAACCAAAAACATTCAAAAACAGAATTATTTTTGCAATATTTTCGCAAAAGATAACACAAAAAAAAAGCACAGCAGTTAAATACTACACTCTTGTGACCAGAGGTGGAAAGTCCAGGGGTCAGAAAGTAAAAGTCCTGCCACGTGTTTCCTCCACCAGTTAAACTCATCCAGCGGAATTCACTGATTAGCTCTGCATCCTGGCTAACAAACAGTGCTAACTACCAAATCCTGGTGATCGGAACAAAATACTGGGGTGGACCTTTTACTTTCTGAACCTGGATTTTTACACCTCTGCTTGTGACACCCTGCAAATTATCGGGAGTGAGGTCCAAGTAGAATTTCACACCGGCTTATTCCCTGAACTCGACTGGAAAACGAGGGCCTGCCGACCACCGTTCTGTACACACACACAAAGCTCACGCGAGGCAAGTTTCCCGGTCGGCCAAAAGAAAGCTTAATTGTCCTCCAAAAAAAAAAAAAAAAAAAAAAAAAAAACAATAAAACAAAAGTACAAAATAACAAATGGCATTTAACAGCAACGTATCCAGCGACTTCAAACAAAAAAAAATATATAAGGAAATTATACAAATTCACAAAAAAATCTGTTATCTTACAGAACAAACTCGTTTTCAATGACACGGCCTCTCTTCCCCCCCCCTGCTTCTCCGGTCGGGTCTCCATTTTGGCTCCTCTCCTTCCTGTATGTTTTTTTTGTACCAGCGAGTTTACAAAAGACAGACACTTTCTGAAAAGGAACATGTAGTAGACTCCGGCGAGCGGTTTTAGAAAAAGGGGGGGGGTGGGGGGGGTCTGACGGTGCCGCGCGCCCCGCCGCCTCAGGAGCCCTGGGGGTTGGGCAGGTCGAAGATGATCGGGGGGTTGGTGGGCTGGAAGCTGACGGTGCAGGTGGAGGCGTTGATGTACGTCGTGTACCCGTCCGTCATGATGCCGTACCCTGCAAGAGACGGGACGCCGCCGCGGGCGGGAAGTCAGGCCGAAGGACCAAAACGCACACTCTGATATCGCGTTCTGTGAGTGTTGTACCGATACTGTAACGGGCTGAAATGGGCTGAACTGGGCTGAACTGGGCTGAACTGGGCTGAAAGGGGCTGAACTGGGCTGAAAGGGGCTGAACTGGGCTGAACTGGGCTGAACTGGGCTGAAATGGGTTGAAATGGGTTGAAAGCTGAACTGGGCTGAAAGTTTGCGCACGCTCACCTTCGTGAATCCCCCCAAAGGCGTGGAGTTTGGGCCGGACCCTCCTCTGCACGGTGTTCAGCAGCTCCACGCACCCCACCCGCTGCAGCTCCTTCGGGACCCAGTCCCGAAAACCTGGGGAGAGACACACGCCGCCCGCCCCGCACGCCATCACACTCCGTGCTCAAAATCTCTCCCCCCCTCCCCTCCCCTCCCTCCCCCTCTCTGGGCCAGAGTCGATAGCTCTGCGAACCGTCGCGGCGGGCTAATCGACTGCCTGTGTAATCAGGCCACCGCTGCCGCGGCTGTGCCTTCATAGCCCACAGCAGAAATCCCATTAAAAAACAGTGGCCGGAGAGCCCCGAGCACAAATACAAGCTAACGGACGCTAAGCTAACAAACCCGCCAAACAAAAAAAAAAAAACACACTGAATAATACAACCCAGTACAGCAGCACCTCGTTCGGCTGGCCTCAAACAAACCGGCTTCTGGGCAGTTTGAAATATTAATGTAATTAGAGCAGTTGGGGGGTGGGGGGTAGGTTGGGGGAGGCGACTCCGGTCAGTGATTACCGAGCGGGGGCCCGTGGGTCAGCAGGATGTCGATGCCCTCGGGTACCTGGTTCCACTTGTCCAGGAGAGACTGGCCGCGGGGCAGGTTGAAGCCCCAGCCGTTGAACCAAGGCGTCCTGAGGGAGCAGACATAACAGCCCGTTAACAAAAAACAAACAAACAAACAACCAAACAGGCAGACAGTCGGAGGAGGATTCACTACACCGTGCCCATTTATACAGCTGCATATACACTGCATGCTAAGTACCCGCTCAAGGGTAAAACAGCAGTGGCGTATCTGGGAATTGAACCCACAACCTGTTAAATCATTACAAGGTTGCTAAATTGACACACCATCCCCTTGACGCGCCATCTTTTTTTGGTGTCGTTATCTCCTAAAATGGAAGACGGCCTTCCCCGCGCGGCGAAGACGAGACGCAGCTAACCGCGCGCGGAGATGCCGGCTGACCGTGACAGAGCGCACTTTACGGTCCACCGACCAACCACTGCGCCGCAGTATTAGCCCCTCCCCCTCCCCCCAGTAAAGGCAGAATTCATAAATAACAAATTGATGCTAAACAAATGAGAAATGAGAGACTGAAGCTACGCAGCAGGACGGGACGAGAGGATGAGTCTGAGCAAATGGACACCAAGGACACGCGTGACACCGCGATGCTTCACACGCTAGGGTCCTGTGGTACAGCTGGCTGCAAATGCTGATGGATGAGTGGGTGGGTGAGTGAGTGAGTGAGTGAGTGTGTGAGCGAGTGAGTGAATGACTGAGTGTGTGTGGGTGAGTGAGTGTGTGAGTGAGTGAGTGAGTAACTGAGTGAGTGAGTGACTGAGTGGGTGAGTGAGTGACTGAGTGTGTGTGTGTGTGAGTGAGTGTGTGAGTGACTGAGTGAGTGGGTGACTGAGTGTGTGAGTGAGTGACTGAGTGTGTGAGTCTGTGACTGAGTGAGTGAGTGAGTGAGTGTGTGAGTGTGTGAGTGAGTGAGTGAGTGACTGAGTGTGTGAGTGACTGAGTGAGTGTGTGAGTGACTGAGTGAGTGGGTGACTGAGTGTGTGAGTGAGTGACTGAGTGTGTGAGTGACTGAGTGAGTGAGTGACTGAGTGTGTGAGTGAGTGACTGAGTGTGTGAGTGAGTGAGTGACTGACTGGGTGTGTGAGTAACTGAGTGTGTGAGTGTGTGAGTGAGTGAGTGAGTGAGTGACTGACTGGGTGTGTGAGTAACTGAGTGTGTGAGTGTGTGAGTGACTGAGTGAGTGAGTGACTGACTGGGTGTGTGAGTAACTGAGTGTGTGAGTGTGTGAGTGACTGAGTGAGTGAGTGAGTCTGTGCGAGCCGTCCGGCAACAGCGCGGCGATAAACACCTTGGACCCGCCGGTTTTGCTCCGGTGGGCGGGGCGCGGTGCGGACGAGGCTTCGGGGCCGTTTGGAGTCATTTAGCCGAAGTTCGACCGGGGGGAAATCAAGCCCAGGAACATCAATAGGGGTTCGTTACGGTGAGGGATCGCCACGGCAACGGCGGCCAATGACTATCGAGCGCGAGGCGGAGGCGAGTTCTGGGGGGCTGAGGAAAACAAAGCGGTCCGCGCGAGAGACTGAGGAAACGCAACAAACAGGGCGGGAGAAAATGATTCGATGAATAACACCCTCGGAAAGAACGACCTTTTCCAAAGCAAACGTGTACGCCGAACCAATTTATTCCTAACCAATTTATTCCTTTAAATGTTATTAATACCGCTCGGTTTTTTTTTTTTCCTTCTTCCCGTGGCTGATATAAATACCCATGAATTCCAGAGAGCGCGGTGCGTGCGGAAATAAATGAAGCCGGCGAAATAAGTCATGAGGTCCTGTGTAATAAATCAGACGGATTCGTACTCCGGTAGAAAACCTTCGAGAGCCGCTCTCCGAATCCAGTAAAAAATACGAAGCGAGAAATCCATCCGTTTCCCACAATGCCTCCATTGTGGAGGCGGCTGTGCGAAATGCACCCTTTCCCGCGAGCGCGCTCGCGAAGCCCGGTGAAGATTTATGAGAGCCGAGGCCCGCGAAGGAAACGGTGGGCCTCGTTCGCCCAAACGTGCGTACGATGCGTATTCGATCGTAAAACCGCGCGTGAGAACGTTTCCAAGAACGATTCGCCGTTCGTTCTTTTTTTCTTATCTGTATTCGTTCGTGGCTGTTTCCTGATGCTAATCACGCGAACAGGGTTGCACCTAAAATTTACAAACAGCCAGCATTCATCATCATCTCATACACCCGGGATAAGCACAAAAACAGAGGTCTTCACGTGTGTCGTGAATCTCATGTTCGTTTTTCATATTTCAACATTTTTAAGAACAAAAGGAAGAAATAACTGAAGAAAAGTTTTGTGAACGAGGGCCATTGTTTCCTGCGTGGGTCTAAATTATACTGTCCTGTGCCACAGAGGAGAATTCCTAAAGCCGGGCCAGGTACTGTGCTGCTCTTCAACCCCTTTGGACGAAGTTTGGGACCCGTTTCTGCTGCTGGATTCAGCGGTAGCGATCTCCGTTAACTGTCCAATTAAAAGGGCGACTGCCAAGTAAATGGGATTAAGTGGAAAGCGTCGAGTAAGCCTCCTCGCTTCCTGGAAGAGAGGGATCTTAATGATTCTCCGGCGGCAGCCAGGAACGGGCTACTTCCACAGTCGCGCAAGGGTTTTTGTTATCGGACCGAACCCATTTACCCTCACATACAGAATGTCAATATTCAATTAAGCCCACTAGAATCATTATAGGCCATACGTCTTTAAGGCCGTTTTCCCCCCAACAGCAAAACGTCTTTCGGAGAGGAAAAAACTGGAGTGATTGCAAGGTTTGGTTGGTGGGGGGGTGGGGGGTGGGGGGTGGGGGGGGGGGGGGTACTTTTGGCTCGCTTTAGTAGGTTGGTCTAATTGGCAAGGAGCCAGGGAGAGAGATGGACAGATACCTCTACCTGGAGGTTCCCGAAACAGCGACACGTTATGATACACTTCTTTGTGTCTCTGTCTTCATGAGATTCGGGGAAAAAAAAAAAAGTTTTAAGGCAAAAAAACGTTTTGTTTTTAGCAAGAGAAGTCACGTTCGTGACTAACCCTATTCTGTTCGGCCTTACCCTTTATCAGGATCTCGCAAGGAACTGTGAAAGGATCCCAGCTTGAGTTTAATGGCCTACTTTAGAACTTGAAACAGAACCACAATAATAAAAAAAAAAGCACCACAGTGTGCAGTTTACTGCCTTCCTGTTATTGCCCACCCAATCAATCAAACTAGGGACTAACTGCAGCAGCAGCCAATGAAAGCAGTCGCTGTGGACTGCGGTGCTTTGGGTGCTCTGAGGTTAAGCTGGTTCAGAGAAGGGGACACGGTAGATGCTGGACGCGAGCAAACCTTCACATGAAGGTAAACTCTGAGTTTGCGCTTAGAGGGAGCAGAATGAGCTGCCATCACACTGTCACAGTATAGGCTACCTTATCTCTCTTTACATTGTAACAGCACACCTCCTCATCTCTCCATTACACTGTAACAGCACACCTCCTCATCTCTCATTACACTGTAACAGCACACCTCCTCATCTCTCCATTACACTGTAACAGCACACCTCCTCATCTCTCATTACACTGTAACAGCACACCTCATCTCTCATTACACAGTAACAGCACACCTCCTCATCTCTCATTACACAGTAACAGCACACCTCCTCATCTCTTCATTATACTATAACAGCACACCTCCTCCCCATCTCTCCATTAAACTAACAGCACACCTCCCCACCTCTCCATTACACAGTAACAGCACACCTCCTCATCTCTCCATTACACTGTAACAGCACACCTCCTCATCTCTCATTACACAGTAACAGCACACCTCCCCATCTCTCCATTACACAGTAACAGCACACCTCCTCATCTCTCCATTACACTGTAACAGCACACCTCCCCATCTCTCCATTACACTGTAACAGCACACCTCCCCATCTCTCCATTACACTGTAACAGTACACCTCCTCATCTCTCCATTACACTGTAACAGCACACCTCCTCATCTCTCCATTACACTGTAACAGCACACCTCCCCATCTCTCCATTACACTGTAACACCACACCTCCTCATCTCTCCATTACACTGTAACAGCACACCTCCTCATCTCTCATTACACTATAACAGCACACATCCTCCTCATCTCTCCATTACACTGTAACAGCACACCTCCTCCTCATCTCTCCATTACACTGTAACATCACACCTCCTCCCCATCTCTCCATTACACTGTAACACCACACCTCCTCATCTCCCCATTACACAGTAACAGCACACCTCCTCATCTCTCCATTACACAGTAACAGCACACCTCCTCATCTCTCCATTACATTGTAACAGCACACCTCCTCATCTCTCATTACACAGTAACAGCACACCTCCCCATCTCTCCATTACACAGTAACAGCACACCTCCTCATCTCTCCATTACACTGTAACAGCACACCTCCCCATCTCTCCATTACACTGTAACAGCACACCTCCCCATCTCTCCATTACACTGTAACAGTACACCTCCTCATCTCTCCATTACACTGTAACAGCACACCTCCTCATCTCTCCATTACACTGTAACAGCACACCTCCCCATCTCTCCATTACACTGTAACACCACACCTCCTCATCTCTCCATTACACTGTAACAGCACACCTCCTCATCTCTCATTACACTATAACAGCACACATCCTCCTCATCTCTCCATTACACTGTAACAGCACACCTCCTCCTCATCTCTCCATTACACTGTAACATCACACCTCCCCATCTCTCCATTACACTGTAACAGCACACCTCCCCATCTCTCCATTACACTGTAACACCACACCTCCTCATCTCTCCATTACACTGTAACACCACACCTCCTCCCCATCTCTCCATTACACTGTAACACCACACCTCCTCATCTCCCCATTACACAGTAACAGCACACCTCCTCATCTCTCCATTACACTGTAACAGTGCACCTCCCCATCTCTCCATTACACTGTAACAGTACACCTCCTCATCTCTCCATTACACTGTAACAGCACACCTCCTCATCTCTCCATTACACGGTAACAGCACACCTCCTCGTCTCTCCATTACACTGTAACATCACACCTCCTCATCTCTCCATTACACTGTAACAGCACACCTCCTCGTCTCTCCATTACACAGTAACAGTACACCTCCTCATCTCTCCATTACACTGTAACAGTACACCTCCTCATCTCTCCATTACACTGTAACAGCACACCTCCCCATCTCTCCATTACACTGTAACATCACACCTCCTCATCTTTCCATTACACTGTAACATCACACCTCATCTCTCCATTACACTATAACAGCACACCTTCAACTCCTCATCCATGAGGTCCAAGACCGAAAATAAGCCCACTGCCAGTCTGAGGTGATACTGTATTGTGTTGATATTCCTCCACAGTTCCACGCTGTATTTGTACAAATCAGTTTTGCTGAACCATTCTCTTCTCTCTCCAGTTCCAACAGCGTTATTTATTTTAAAAGGATCTAAAATCTTGCTGTGCTCACAGCCTTTGGTGTGTGTGCTGGATGCCCTTCGAATCTTCAGCACCGCAGTTTAGCCTGAACTGAAGCACTTTCGTCTCCGGCTCACAAAAACACACCGACGTTCGTTCTTCAACCGTCTACTGCGCGGCATGTGTTTATTTGTATTTATATTAGCGCAAGGGTGGAAAAAGGATACGCTAACCGTAAAACAAACGCTAGGGCCACGGGGCACGCAAAGGCCCATTAGTTTGAGTCTCAACATTGCCTCACTACTCTGTTAAGCGTCTTTGCGACAGTTCTCTGTAAAAAGCGCCATACGAATAAAATTGAATCGAATATTCGCTAATGTCTTAAATTACATTACATTACAGGCATTTAGCAGACGCTCTTATCCAGAGTGATTTACACAACTTTTTTTACATAGCATTTTACATTGCATCCATTTCTACAGCTGGATATATACTGAAGCAATTCAGGTTAAGTGCCTTGCTCAAGGGCACAACGGCAGTGTCCTACCCAGGAATCGAACCTATGACCTTTCGGTTACAAGTCCAGTTCCTTACCCACTGTGCTACACTGCCGCCTCTAAATGAGAGGCTCTGCCCTCCTTCCTTTGCAAACTGTTTATATCGTTAGCTCTGAAGCTTTCACACTCTCCCTTGGCCGACTTCACTGTCTATGGTTTTCATCACTAAAGCCCACGGTCATGAAACCAGCACCCTGTAGTCCAGGGATCAGCAACTCACGGTCCTCGAGGGCCGAGACCCGCTGGTTTTCCACCCTCCCTTTGCCTGGGAGTCAGGTGTAGAAGACAGTCTGTCCAATCTGTAGCACTAATTACCCAGGAGAAAAGAAAACCAGGGCTGGATTTGGATTTGAGGACCAGAGTTGATGATCCCTCCTGTAGTCTGAACGATTAAAAACCGGCGCAGTGATGTAGTAAATGTGCAACAGCACCACCACTGGCCTCTCGTGTTATTACACTTTCCCGTTCCAGCGTAGTCGATGTCGTCGATGAAAATGCGATCTCAGTCAGACCCTAAATGTCTCCGTGGTGACGCGCTGCCGTTCTGAATTCTGACGCGTACTCAGAAAGCGCGCGGTTGTAAAAATTTTAAGTGCGGCGAGGCTGAAAGGCGCTGAGAACGTGCCGTGATTTCGGCCATCTTAAATACCCGCTGCGCCACTACAGGCGTTCAGGCTAATTAGCGAGCGACTACCAATCAACGGCTATTTGCAGGTAGGTGATTAACGAATACTTAACACGTGGCGGGAAAAAGACAAAGGGACAAGGGAGGCTCTGATTGGGTATTTTTTATCTCTAATTAGCTTGCACACCTGTGGTGACGCTGTAGTTAGGGTATATAAGAGCAATCGACACAAGAGAGCTGATGAAGGCAAGAGGCCTAGCGGCTCGGGGCCCACTGCTGTTGCTACGGCAACATACAACTTTAAACGACACCAATGGCAGCTCTGTCACAGAGGAGACTACCTGCCTTGGGTCCCTGAAACTGGACGACACCCAGTGTTTCATTTATGAAACCCCCCCCCCCCCCCAAAAAAAAGGAAATAATGTCTCATTGTCCGAGACCCAAATGCGAAAATGGATTAGACATCTCAAAGTAGAGCCAGGACTTGATTGCTCTTTGGAATTGCATGCAGAATAAATCTTTTCATGGTCTTCTTTTCAGTGAAACCAAAAAAATGTTCCATCTGTTTTACAGAGGCAGAACCCTCCCTTACCCACATTTGTCCAGGCTCAAAAGGTTGGCGGAACAGACTGAATTTGAAAACTACAAAAAGAAAGAAAGACACACACACACACAGACACACACATAAAGGAGTTTCTTTAAAAAGGGGACCCATACCATATATTCTGAGCCTTTTTTCAAGAAATATTATTCAATAAAACACAAAACATTGTTAAACAGAAAAAGCTACGAGGTACTGAATATGTTCTGACTATTATTATTCCTAAAATTCCAGCAAGTCTACCGACATGCAAAGCAAAAGGTCACATTGTCCACTCCAAATGATCATCATTTTAAAAGGTAAGGCTAAAATAGGCAGGGTTTTGGTTACAGGGTCACAAAATTATGAAATGACTTTGCTGACCTTGGAGAAGTAATATGAACCGTGAATGTAAATGGCAGTTGAAAAATGAATAAAATATTGAAATGCTGTAAAAAAAGAAAAACCCAATCTCTTTAACCTTTAATACAAATGTAAATATTTCAATAACAATGGGCAGCTTGGTAATGCTCCTTCAAAATATCCACTGCATTCATTCATTATGTTGCATTAGGTTTGCTGCTGTCCAGAGTTCCTACAAACCAGTTACACACCACACAGTTCCTACAAACCAGTTACACACCACACAGTTCCAACAAACCAGTTACTACACACCACAGAGTTCCTACAAACCAGTTACTACATACCACAGAGTTCCTACAAACCAGTTACTACATACCACAGAGTTCCTACAAACCAGTTACTACACACCACAGAGTAACTACAAACCAGCTACTACACACCACAGAGTAACTACAAACCTGTTACTACACACCACAGAGTTAGGCTACTACAAACCATCTACTACATACCGCAGAGTTACTACAATGCTGTTACTACAAACCAGTTACTACATACCACAGTTACTACAAACCTACTACATATCACAGAGTCACTGCAATCCAGAGTTACTTTAATCGAGAGTCACTACACACCAAAGTTAGCACAAAGTACAGATCCAAAGTTACGGCAGTACGTGTGGCTGAAATATGAAATATGAAGCGGGGGGTGCGTAGGGGTCCAGGAGCCAAATTTATCACTGCGTCTCTCCCCCCACGTTTATTGCTTTGGGTTGGGTTGGAGGACGCAGATCCGTTTCACTACGTGCCAAAGCGCACGTCTACGCTGAGCGCCCCAAACGCTACCCAGCACGGCGAGCCCATTTTACCGCACACCGCGGGGAGGTCGAGCCCCACTCAACCTCTCCTGCAGAGGTCTGCCACACAGCAGCGCGAGGGCAGAGGACCTCTCTCTCGCCGAGCTTGATCACTCTGCTCAAATTAGCGTTACGAAACGCCGTGCCTCCTATTTAGGCTAATCGTTGCTAACGAGCGCTTACGCTGCCACGCCAGAGGTTTCAAACCCTTTATTATTTTCCTGGAAGTAGTGAGTGATACGCTACGCTTTAGTTAATTTTGTTGAAGCCCATTTCCTGATGCATAATAAGTATTTTCACACCCCACATGTTAGCCATTGGAGGCCACAAACAGTCAGCATTCATCACCCGGGATTAAGTACAGTACAGTTCCTTAGGAAAAAAAAATATGAAAGCAGGATGCATTGCAGATTTAATTTGTTTACAGAAATCTTGGGACAAAAAAAATATTTCGGACACCTATTTTTTGGGGAATAGCGATAATTACTTTTCTTAAAAAAACTGAAAAAAAAAACGAAGAAAAATAATTTCCGTGAGAAGTTTTATCAGAATGAAAGAATGCTGCGTGTGTATGTGAGTGTATATATGACCCACAGCAATGAAATGTGTGTAATTTCGCCCATCCCGTTCCACACGGAAAGCAGAATGGGGTTAATGTGAATCGGATGCGCGGAAATCCAGGAAAATTCCAGCCCTCGGGATTGGAATTCCGGAATTCTCCGCTTGCAACACTAAGCACACATTAAGCATCGACGGTGCCACGCTGAGACCTAAACTACAAGGGACACTCGATAAAAATGTTAATAATATTTTTGAAATGTTTTCACTGCAAAATGTTTTCACTGTTTCTTTTCTGCCGGGTCTAGGAGGATATTTGAAATCCTGCGTCAAATTCACAGAAGACGCGCTGTCATGACGACCACTCTATGGCTGCACTGCAAATTGATTTGTCCTCTCTTTGCCAGCCTGCTGTCTGTGTAATTAGCTGCGGTTTTGTGTGTGACAACTTTATTAAAGTAGCAAAAAATCTGACACACAAAGAAACAGAGCACCTTCATAACACCAGCTAAAACTGTAGCACGGCATAGGGGTGTCCTGGCTTCACTGTCCACCACACACACGCACACGCACGCGCGCGCACACACACACACACACACAGACAGACATGCACACACACACACAGACAGACATGCACACACACGCACACATATACACACACACACACACAGACACAGACACACACACACACACGCAAAATGCACCTGCTCTGTTTCAAATTACCCAAGAGCTTCTCCACAGCTTATGAGAGAGAGAGAGAGCGAGCGAGAGAGAGAGAGCGAGAGGGAGAGAGAAAAATAGGGAGAGAGCGAGAGAGCAAGAGAGAGAGAGAGAGAGAGAGAGAGAGAGGAAGAGAGAGAGAGAGAGAGAGGGAGAGAGAGAGAGACAGGGAGAGAGAGAGAGAGCGTGAGAGAGAGAGAGAGAACGAGGGAGAGAGAGGGGTAGAGAGCGAGTGAGAGGGAGAGAGAGAGAGAGCGAGTGAGAGAGAGAGAGAGAGAGAGAGAGAGAGAGCGAGAGAGAGGGAGAGAGAGAGAGAGAGAACGAGGGAGAGAGAGGGGTAGAGAGCGAGAGCGAGTGAGAGGGAGAGAGAGAGAGAGCGAGAGAGAGAGAGAGAGAGAGAGAGAGAGAGAGTGAGACAGAGAGAGACAGACACAGAGAGAGAGGGAGAGAAAGAGAGAGGGAGAGGGAGAGAGAGAGAGAGAGAGAGAGAGAGAGAGGGAGAGAGAGAGAGAGAGGGAGAGAGAGAGAGAACCTTTGAAGGCGAGAGTTCAGGCCATTACACCAGCCCGGCGATTCATTGTGGCCTCACCTCCCTGTCAGGGCCGAGGCAGAGGTCGTCTAAAGAGGGGGCCCTAATTGATCAAGCTGTCAGGGCCAATGAGGAGGAGCATGTTAATGGGGCTTTTATTTGGCCCCCGGGAGAGGCCACCTGACACGCCGCGGTATATATACGGCCGCCGCCGCCGCCGCCGCCGTCCCCTTTATTAACAGCTGGGGAGCCGGGGGCAACGGGCGGCAAGCGGCGGCGGCGGCCGGACAAACTGCTGATCACCCAAGGCCGGGCCGGCGCAAAGTTTAGGGGGGGGTTATGGGGGGAGAGAGGAGAGAGAGAGGGGGGGGGGGCGCACGCTCGGGGTCGACCCGGCTCTAATAACTGGAGCCGGATGACTGATCGAGCCCCCGAACACATTAATCTCGCCACAATAACAGTCAGCGCCAAGGTGCAGGCGGGGGCGGTTGGGGGGAGGAGAGTTAGGGCTTCTGTCCTGAGAGTACCCCGTACGGGCAAACGCCACCACGGGGATGGGAAAAATAAAAATAAAATAACTCCACTGGGCTCTTTCTCTTTTCCTCCCTTTCCTGAGGACCGTGAGTGGCGTTGTGGGAGGGGGCGGGGAGGTTGTGGGAGGGGGCGGGGAGGTTGTGGGAGGGGGCGGGGAGGCTGAGGGGCTTTCTGGTCTGAGCAGACCACGAAGGCAGGACCGTTTATAAACGCATTTGAGGTGAAGAATTAGATTCCAACTAAAGCATAGATTCAAAAGTAAAGCATAGATTCCACCTAAAGCATAGATTCCACCTAAACCATAGATTCAAACTAAAACATAGATTCACCCCGTTCGGCGAGCGCGGAGAAACACATTCGCGCCGAACCTGAAGGAGAAGCGAACCCTAACACTGACACCACAGTAAGACTGTGAGATATAGGTCTGAGCAAACCCCCACTCTCCCCCAACCACCACCTTAAACACAAACCCCCTCCTCATCCTTCATCACCCATGGGCTGGGGGTCGTGGGTTTGAAAAAAAAATAAAAAATCAGGTTCAACAATGTAGGGCCCTGAAAATCGGGAAGTGGGAAGGAGGCGGGGGGGAAGAAGGGACAATGGGTGAAGAAAAGTGCCCCCCCCCCCCCCCCCCCCCCCCAGTACTGGGGTTTCATTCATTTCTCATGACTAGGGGGGGAGAGTTGGGGGAGTGGAGAGTTGGGGGGGGAGGGGGGGTTCTCTCTGAGAACAGAGCCACCGCCGCGCAATTTGTAAATGGCATCGGGGGGCTTTGAAACGCAGGATCCGGCAGGAAGGGCCGGCGAAACCCGACCCCGCCACACGAGGTTTGGCAGGGGGTGTGCGGGCGGGGCCCCCAAACCCCCCCCCCCCACCCCCCACTCACCGCAATGAAAGGCTCTCCTCACGGTTCCACCCCGCCAGCCTCTCCCCCAATCCCCCCTGCCCTCCCTCCATTTGACCTGGAGCCGGGGTGGGGGGGGGTGTAGGGTTACCTGGCCGACCGAACAGCCCGTTAGCGCTCGGCGGCGAACCCGATACGGCGGGAACAAAGAGACGGAAGCGCGGGGGGGTGGGGGGGGGTTGGGGGGGCTGACAGGTTAACTTCTCTGGGAAATAGCTGAATTCACTGGAGTGACACGGTCGCGGTGTCAGACGTAAAACACTAACCAATCCCCCCGCCCCCAAACCCCCCCACAAAAAAAAAAAACACATTTAATTAGACAGTATGATTTCCCTTCTTGGTTCTTTCGCCCTAGCTATACCCAGGCGCTGAAAGTTGAAATAAAAAAAGCTTGAGGTCATCTTTCAGAGTAAGTAGCCCAGCTGTTTAAAAAACTTCCCCCCCATTGGCAAGGATTAAAAAAAAAAAAAACAGGCTTATTTTCCTTTTCTTTCTTCCCCCTTGTGTTGTCACACTCAGCACAAGGTCCCAGATTTCTGGGCCACCTCTGTAACTGACAAGGCATCGTGCACCGGCTCAAAAAAAAAAAATCAGCAGCAGAAATTACCGCAGCGGATGCTTCCGGGCATCAGTAACGACCCAGTGAAGAGCAGACGATGCACGTCCAGAGAGGAGGAAGAGGAAGAGGAGGAGGAAGGCGCGGCGTCGCAGCCGCCACGGCGGCCGCCCTCTACACCCGGCCAAACGGTACGAACTGTCGAACCCGAAGTTTCGTAACGGCGGCGTGAACGCGGGAGGGCAATGCGTTCGAAACGCACACGGAGGAATCCATTAGAAGGGCGCAAGAAACAAGGGGGAATCAGCGGAAATACAAGGGGAAAAAAACGGCAGTACAAATCAGACAAAAGAAAGCCAAGCCCACGTTACGTTACTTTAGGTTACAGTGAGCCGTCCCAAGCCCATCAGATAAGGCAAAAAAAAAGTGCTCAGGAAAATTACATCTGTTTACCCCACATATCTGAGGAAACAAAAACCTATTAAAGAATAAGCATCTGAGAAAACGAAGCCTATTATGTGCAGATGGTTGCAATAAATGCGTCAGCAGTTTGTACTGAATCTTTCAGAAAAGACTTCAGATATCCTCCTGAGAGCTGTCAGAAAAAAAACCGAAGTTTACTGTAAGTATTTTAAAATGAAATGATTAGAGAAAATGTGATGTGATGTGTCTTGGATGACAAAGCCATTTTTGCAGCGAAAATCTTTCATAAAATATAAAATATCATTGAATGTCTCTTGTAGTGTAGGCTTCAGCACAGTAGAATATATATGTTGATGTATATATATGTATGAGATTAAAATCAGAGACTCACGTTGGTGAGTTGTGATGCTGCGTGTTGGTGAAGGCTGTAAGATGGCAGTAATGCAAAACAATGGAAGATGAAAAATCTGTTGTGTTCTCAGGGTTGGAGCAAAAAAACAAAACAAAATGGAAAACAGAGCAAACGTTGCGGTGATCTGGGGCATTTGCCACAATCGTGCGGCACAGGGAGCTGCACGGAAGGCTGCAAAGAGCCACAGGACCGGGGATCAGAACCATCAGGGTCCAACACAAGACCAGGACCAAACACAGGACCGGGGATCAGAACCATCAGGGTCCAACGCAAGACCAGGACCAAACACAGGACCGGGGATCAGAACCATCAGGGTCCCACACAAGACCAGGACCAAACACAGGAACAATTAGAACGATCAGGGTCCAACACAAGACCAGGACCAAACACAGGACCGGGGATCAGAACCATCAGGGTCCAACACAAGACCAGGACCAAACACAGGAACAATCAGAACCATCAGGGTCCAACACAAGACCAGGACCAAACACAGGACCGGGGATCAGAACCATCAGGGTCCAACACAAGACCAGGACCAAACACAGGACCAAAGATCAGAACCATCAGGGTCCAATACAAGACCAGGACCAAACACATGACCAAAGATCAGAACCATCAAGATCCAGTGCAAGACCAGGACCAAACACAGGATCGGAGATCAGAACCATCAGGGTCCAACACAAGACCAGGACCAAACACAGGACCGGGGATCAGAACCATCAGGGTCCAACGCAAGACCAGGACCAAACACAGGAACAGAGATCAGAACCATCAGGGTCCAACACAAGACCAGGACCAAACACAGGACCAAAGATCAGAACCATCAGGGTCCAACGCAATACCAGGACCAAAGATCAGAACCATCAGGGTCCAACACAAGACCAGGACCAAACATTTTCACGTTTGCAACATGCCATGGCCCCAGACAAAGAACAGCACACTCAGCTTTGGAATTAACTCTTCCCAATTTCTTACAAATAACTTTTTTTAAACAATTGAATTCATCTTTTTTTAAAGATTGAATCAATATTTCAGACAAAATATCAGACAAAACTGTGACAGTACTGCTTGAAAACAGATCCAAGCTGCTAGAAAGGACGTAATGTTCAAGATTCAGAAACACATACAGCAGATTCTTCTACTTCAACGGCACAGAAAAGGTACTTCAGTTAATGCTGGGACATTTTTCCACCCTTTTGCCAGCCAATCACAGAGCTCTTCCAGACAGCCACTGAGTGTCTGGGCTGGACTTCTCAAACTGCTCATCGCAAGGGCGACGGGGAGAGAATTGAAACTTCCTGCGGTCACTCCCGTCTACCGCTTGCTAATCCATTAAGACATCTGCAGTCCTTGGCTGAGCTATTTTAACTGCCAAGGGTCAGAGGAAGGAACTGATAAAACAGAACCACAATGCTCGCCCAGCGTGGCGCTGCGGGTGTTTTTTTTTCTTGGGGGTGGGGGTGGGGGGGTGGGGGCTGCAGTCGGACTGTGATTGATGGCTGAATAAACAGAGTGGAGCGGGCCGCTTCTCGACGGCGGCCCAGGTTATACTCGAGGGCGCGATCTTATACTTCGCCGGCGTGGGTGAGCGTTTCCACGAAAGCGCCGAGCACCCTCTTCTCCCGTGGAGCCCTCTGGAGGGGCGATAGTGGGGGGGGGGACTTTATCCCCCGTCCTTTCGGTCAGTCGCTTCTCCTCTGGTCGCCGTCACTAAATGGCTCGACTCTCCCGCCATGCGCCCCAGAAACGGCTCTATTCACTAGGAAAGAAGCCCGTCTAAAACTGGGACAGGGGGAGGGAGAATAGCGGAACGACAACGACAACAAAAAAAAACACATTTTCAGACCCATCGGGTGGTACGCCATTTTGGGACGCTAACGGTAATTGGGGCTTCGATGAAATGGATGACACGTTCCTCGTCGATGGAATATGAAAATGGCGAACTAGCCTCAGCCTTTTTCACAAACAAAGCGCTCAGCCGCGGGGCAGGCGGAACAGGCGCTGAACAGCAAAACGAACACGTGTTCAGCGGCTGAGACCGAACGGCGATTTTCGTGGGCTAGTGTGTTTCCGCCCTCGAGAAAGAATGGCCGCCGCCAGCTAACGTGCTAACGTGCTACCGCCGCAGAGCTCCGCAGTCGCTGTCTCGCTGCCAACGCAACTCGTGGCGACAGTCACGGCGGTTTCCCGTGCGGGAGACACGTCCGTAGCTTGGCTTTGCAGATGCAAGCATCTTTGCTCGAAGTCATAACGATACCATAGCCGTAAATTTAGAAACAATGCTGAATTATATATGGGCAACAGAATGTTATTTCTGTTGTGAATGCAGCGCTCATAAAACCATAAACTTCTTATGAATAATTTATGAATGACACTTAACATTAATTATTCTATAAAATATAAATTCACACACAGAGCTACCATCCTGAGTGTCCGCACAGAAATACACACATATCACAGTATTATTCAGATTTTGTTATGTAGCGTATGTGGAAAATATTCGTAGTAATGGAAGCCATTTCTGTGCATTTGTATGCATGTGCATGCTTGGATGTGTAAAACGGGCTGTAATTCCTACACAGGTCACATGATATGGATGTAAATGCTCTCAAATTAAAGCTGACAGTCCGCACTTTTATAGCAAATGTTTTATTTCAAATCAAATGTGCTGGACTACTAAGACAAAGCAACAAAAACTGTGCCACACATTTAACTGTGTGTGTGTACACATACTGCAGAAATATATGTGTGTTTGTGTGTGTATGTGTGTGTGTGTGTGTGTGTGTGTGTGTGTGTGTGTGCATTTCTGTGTATGTATGCGAGTGCCTGCATATATGTATGTACAGACAGTGGCCACTTCAGCAGGTGCACCTACTCATTAACACAAATAGCCTACTCCTCACAACAGGAAATCATGTGGCTGCAGCTCAACATATATAAACCACGCAGACGTGGTGAAGAGCTTTAGTCGTTGTTCGCCCAAACGTTGGACTGGACTATCTAAGCATGATCTAAGCGGCTTTGACCGCGATAGGAGTTTTCCGCCAGGCATGGCGGTTCCAGCGCCTCAGAAACCGCCGGCCTCCCGGGACTTCACACGCTGGTCTCACGAGTTCACAGAGAATGGGGCGATAAACAAAAAAACCATCCACCGAGTGGCACTTCTGTGGCTGAAAACGGCTGGCTAATGACAGAGGTCAGAGGAGAGCGGGGCCAGACTCGCTCGAGCAAACGCTGGGATAACAGCGGTTTACAACAGCGAAGTACAGAAGGGCATCGCTGAGCGCATGTGTCAGCAGCAGCAGCAGAAGACCACGCCGGGTTCCTCTCCTGTCTGCTAAAAACAGGAAGATGAGACTACAGTAGGCACCCGATCAACAAACCTGGACAACCTCAGAGAGAACAGCGGACAGGATCAGCCCGTGCGGCTGATCACTCCTCACACACTCATCTATAAAACCCCAGAGAGAACAGCGGACAGGATCAGCCAGTACGGCTGATCACTCCTCACACTCTCATCTACAAAACCCCAGAGAGAATAGCAGAGAGGATCAGCCCGTGCGGCTGATCACTCCTCACACACTCATCTATAGAACCTCAGAGAGAATAGCAGACATGATCAGCCAGTACGGCTGATCACTCCTCACACACTCATCTACAAAACCCCAGAGAGAACAGCAGCCTGCTGATCACTCCTCTTCGCTACGGAAGCCCACATCCCTCCTTCACAAGCTGAGAATGTATAATATGCACGGCAGACAAAATTAAACAGGAACTGGCTGCACTCCTGTCTGCACGGTGTCTGGTTCTGGTCCCGCCAACTGGCAGCGTCTTCGCCCTCAACCCTTTAATGGTACCTCCCCGTTCCAACAGTGGGTCTTAGACACACAGTCTGTTCCAATGCACAATACAAGCCCTCGCGTCCAGAAAGGAACAGAAAGAACCCAGCAGACCTTAACATCGCGCCGAGACCACCCCTCGCACGCCACCCCCGACCGCACTCAGATCTGCGACCTCTGACCTCTACGAAGAGCGACGGGGACGGACGGAACCCGAGCGGCCTCTCCCGAAAGCTCAGCTCCCGCGCGTTATTTATGAAGCGCCCCCACCCCCCCCGCCGCTAACGCGTTAGCGTCTCCCGGCTCAAAGGTTGCCCTCCGCACCGAAACGCGTATCTGCTCGCGCTCCCGGCAGGACGGAAGGACAAAAGAAGAAAGGGGGGAAAAAGAAGAGAGAAGGCAGGCCGGGTTCCTGGGGTCACTGGCTAGGCAAAAAAAAAAAATCCTCAGATTTCAGGCATAACGGGATGACAGGCAGAGGAATGACGGGGGGAAATTAAGGGAATTCACACCCCTGGCCCCGCCCGCCCGCCTGCCAGAGAAGGGGTGGACGCACCCGCATGCCCCAACACTGCGCCCTGCGGTGTTGCAAGGCGGGGCCCAGGGTGCGGTTATTATTATTATTATCATCATTATTATTATCCTGATTATTTATTCCCCCCCCGCCCCCTCCCCGTGTCCCGTTGACCCGCGGCACCGTCGGCTGCCCTGTCGTTAATCTCCCGCTCGTCGCTCGCCGAGGACCTGACCCCGATCAAAAGCGCGGGGCTCGGCACACGTACGTGCGTGCGGCGGTGTCGTCCTCAATGGCAGCGGCGGCGGCTTTGCTCCGCGCGCGACCGCTAACGACCCCCGCGGCGTGTAACAAACCGCTCAGCGCTCGTCTGCGAACGGGGGGCCGGCGCGGCTAGCTGCGCAGGTCATTAAGTTTATGTCGCGGCCGAGAAGGCTCGTTAAAGCGCTTCGGCTTCGCGTCTCGATAAGCGGGACGATGTCGGCAGTAAAGCGGCTGGCGCGGGGGGCCGCGTCGGCCATTACGAGAGGCTGCGGCCGGCTGGAGCGGCGTCCAGAGCGGCAGCGAGACGGAGAGACTGAGACCAGAGCGCTAGCTTTTTACTCAGGGAGCTAGCAGCGCAACTGACACCCGTGCGTGGAATGGAGGTGCTGAGATTACACACATCTGCACCGAAACACGCGCGTGCGCATTCAGTGCGACTAACACACACACTCACAGTGCTACTGTAACACACACACACACACATACTCACAGTGCTACTGTAACACACACACACACATACATACACTCAGTGCAACTAACATACGAGCACTTCCAGTGCCACTGTACCACACACAAGTGCACTCCCAGTGCTACTGTAAAACACACACATACACACACTCTCACAGTGCTACTGTAACACACACACACACACACACACACTCACTATCACAGTGCTACTGTAACACACACACACACTATCACAGTGCTACTGTAACACACACACACACATACACTCAGTGCAACTAACATACGAGCACTTCCAGTGCCACTGTACCACACACAAGTGCACTCCCAGTGCTACTGTAAAACACACACACACACACACACACACACACTCACAGTGCTACTGTAAAACACACACACACACACTCTCACAGTGCTACTGTAACACACACACACACTCTCACAGTGCTACTGTAACACACACACACACACACTCTCACAGTGCTACTGTAACACACACACACACACACTATCACAGTGCTACTGTAACACACACACACTCACTCCCACTGCTACCGTAACACTCACATGCAATCACAGTGCTACTGTAACACACACACACACAGACACACACACACACTCGCGGTGCTACTGTAACACACACACACGTGCATTCATAGTATACACACGCATTTTCTCTGTTTGTTCAGCACAAAGGATCGACAGAAGGGTCAATGATGCGATTTCCTTATAAAAATAAATACATTCAATATATAAAAAATATATTAAAATAATTTATTCCCTCTTCTATGTGACACCGCTGAGGTTTATAATTTAATTAGTTTCATTTCTTTGAATTCTTGGGTTCGAAAGAGCAAAAATATCAAGGTGGTGTCACCATTTGAATATAGACGTAAACCACAAATGTTCTATAAGACTACAAAAGAAATTTATAATAATACAACTCATTAAATTGTTTGCATGTTTTCATATTAGGTTGCTAAAATGACTGAATTCAATAAATCATCTCTATTTATAAAGTATTTGATCACTTGAAAAAAAAAATGTCTGACAAGTTTCAACTAACATCAGGTGTTAGTTAATAATATAATATTATTAAAATCACATGACAGGATATGATGTCACAGGAAAGAAGCCCTCTGCTGCAGTAGAAAGGCTCGTTAGTCTCGCGTATTGAATAATTACTTTAGGTCACCTCTCCATGTCAAAAAGTATGGCCACCGGTATTATGGGAGGCTAAATACATGTATATATATATAAAAAAAAATTTAAAAAAATTACATTAATAACGTATATCAGCTAAAAAAAAACACACACATATAACATGAAACAAATCTTTCGTTGTTCAAAATTTTACATTTTCATGAATTTTTACTGATGAAGAGAGGCGTAATAGCAGTTTCATTGCAAGTGCTTTTACAAATAAGTTTAATCGTTAATAGCCAAACAGGCAAGTAAGTTTGTTTAGATTGTAAGAGTACAGTTACTGTTACTACATTTGGTTAACAAGCCGTTTGATTGCATCAGAAATTGCTGTGTGCTACTGAACATTTTTAACTATATGACTCATGAAAATATATTAGTCCATAGATTTGGATTAAATAGCCCCTGTAGTCTTTGTCAGGAGTCCAGGAACAGTAAGTTTGAATTTATTGATCATTCAAAATGTTCATGTTAGGGGCATTATCTCCAAAAGCAAAATGTTGATTGCTTGATCTGTCCCCTTAATGTGGTAAAAAAAAACCCATTCAATGACAACATGAGTCTTTCAAAAAACATAAAAAAGTGGAATGCTTTCAACTGCTCTTAAAGGATGTTTAAATTAATTTTTTTTCTTGCATTTACATTAAAATCTAAGTGCATTGCATTTCCTCACAAATGTGAAATTACTGGCTGCTCACTGTCTTCTCTATGAATGGACTGGCCTAGTTCCACAGAACCACACGGGTCTACCCACTCTCCTCTATTAATTTACAAAAAGCCATCATAGGAAAGATCCATTCTTCCATGTGCAGTCTACCCAACTGGAATATGAGTCACTTACGAAGCTACTGGCTTTGTTCCAGTAATTCATTGCTTTTAAAAATTCCTCAAACCGACATAGAACTAGGGAAATTGGCTTTAAATTACTGTGCTATGCACCCAAAAGCTGAAAAGTATTCTTCAGAATCCACTTGACCTTGGCCTA
Source organism: Anguilla anguilla (assembly GCF_013347855.1). Taxonomy (NCBI): domain Eukaryota; kingdom Metazoa; phylum Chordata; class Actinopteri; order Anguilliformes; family Anguillidae; genus Anguilla; species Anguilla anguilla. The sequence continues at coordinate 6,811,295 of NC_049216.1, forward strand.
GTTCTTGGACTTTAAATGTCTTTATATTATAACTGAAGAGTGCACCAGCTTTTAAATCTTGATAAACAACCTGCCTGTCATTGTGATACTGTTTCTTTTTTTTTATAATTGTGCATGTCACACCCCTTCCCCCCCCCCCACCCCTTGAAAAAAGGATGTCAGTCTCAATCAGGGATTGTTCTACGTGGAGAAACCTTTTGCGTGCACCAAAGCAAGATTTTCAAGTGCCAAATAGGGGGGTAGGGGGGAGTTTGGGAAGGGGAAAAAAATGTTCAAACTACATTTATTTTTAAAAAACCCTGCTCAATGGGGCTTCAAAAATATTTTTCAAATGAATCTGAATGCGATTCTTTTTAAATCAGACTCAGCTCTAACCTGAGCGTCATACAATGCCTAGCTGCACACTGTTCCACGGCACTAACGCTAAACAAAGTCAGGGAACAACGATTCATTTTTATTTAATATGTATCGGGTTATACTCTGTATAATTCAACGGAATGTCATGTCGAGGAACCCACCCTGGTCAAATGCTGTTTTGACCTTTAAATATTTCCCTTCCCAATACAAATTCACAAGGAATTTTCATTTACGACCACAATCAACTATTCAAGTTTCCTGCCAGTTTGTTTTCCCCCGTGAGAATTTATAGTTGACGAACAAAAAGACATGGCTGTCAGGTTACTTAATGGAAAAGTACCAGTAGATATTTGTTTAATCAGTGGAAAATACAAAGTAAATTTATATAAAATAGTAAAATATGTAAACAAGCTATACGCTAAAAATGAAAGACCACGTGGGACATTCCTCTGAACTAAAAAATAATAATAAAAATTATTTAAATTAAAAAAACCAATTTTCCCAAAAACAAAACTGCATTAATATATAACTATTATACACAATACAATTTTAGAAAAACAACAACAAATAATAGCTATGGCATGTTATCAATCCCAATATACTGCCGTCGATTATGATGTCCTGCATGCCTCTGAACAGGACCAGATAAGACTACAAGTCACATACTTGGGAGCTCCTGGCTGCAGCAAAGCATTCTGGGTAAGGCAGTGACTGAATGGCACCAGCTGAGTGAAGTGTGTGCAGGCCAGATAAAGGCCTTTCCACGCCCCCGGCTTGCCCACTGTGGACGGCAGAGCTGCAGAGCCCGCCCACCCCCCACCCCCCCAACCCAACCCAACCCGCCCCCTCCCCCACGGGTCTGGTCCACAGTGCTGAGAGATGGGACTCCCGGGTCAGCTGACTGCGATCAGACTGACAGCGCCGGACGGAAGAGCTGGAGACTGCGGGAGCTCCGGCCCGCTAATTGATGCTGACATGCCGCGGCTCCTCCAAGGTCAAAGGTCACGCCGCAATCACCGACACGTGCAGGTAACGTCTGGGATAGGCTCCCGGAGCACCCCCCCCCCCCGGCCACAAGCAGTCGCATTCTCCTGCCCACACCACCCCCAACCCGCCGCTGCCCCTCCAATCTCTCCAATCCCCCCATCCTCTCCAACTCCCCCCTCTGCACCATGAAAAATTGGGAGGTGAAGCTGAAACAGCCTCTGATGTGCAGTTTTTTTTTTTCTGCTTCTGCACCTTGACTGAATGATGCAGGGAATGCACACACACACACACACACACATACACACACAACGTGCACATACACACAACTTGCACACTCACACACACGCATGCACGTGCACACACGAACGCACACACACACGCACGCACGCATGGACACACACACACACGCACGCACGGACACACACACACACACAAGCGCACGCACATACACTTGTGCACAACCCTTCAGCCGATAATTAACCCACAGTACACTCCATACACTGCACCATTTCAGTCATAAAGAAAAAATAAAGGGAATATTTCTTCAAGGTGAACTTAGTGGATGAACTCAAATTGCTGATTTTTTTTTCCCATTGCAAAGTAGCACAAAGCATTTTTAGCATAGTAGCCTACTTAACACTGGCCTGTGGGGTGTCTGGGGGGTAGCAAAGGTTAAACCCTTTCGGAGAAGAAGCCTTTTCAAACGGGCCTTGGGCATTGTTCTCTCTCTCTCCTTTAAGAACCGGTCAGCCCGCTCCTCTCCGATTTCCAGTGAACACGAGATCTCAGCACATTAGATGAACTTCACCGAGGGCCTCAATGGAACAGTATTCTGGGGGCAAGTAAATGAAATTAAATAGACCCGTTTTTTTTTAATTTATTTTATTTTTTTTGCAAGAACACCAACAGTGACAAGCCAGCAGCTCGTCATCTTGAACACAATGAAAGAGGAGCTGAACAAGACACTGCTGCTACTCCACTGGCAACTACCACCCCCTAGAGGCCGAGCACTCTTACTGCAGGAGCCAGAGAGAGAGAGAGATAGAGATAGAGATGGAGATAGACAGAGAGAGAGCGAAAGAGAGAGAGAGAGAGAGAGAGAGAGAGAGAGACCACTATTTTTAAGGGGTTGGTTCTCATGACAACCGTCTCTTGCCGCTATGATCCGCAGACCACCCATCTCTCTGACAGGGACAGGGCCAAAGCTCTGGCCTTGTACTCTCTCGACCAATGAGCTCAACTCCCAACCCAAACCCCAACCCGAAAGGCCAATCAAAAACCAGCTAAAAATCACAACCTTATATCAATTCAGCCAATGGTCTTATCAAGAGCATATTACAGTACAGGAGAAACAGAGGTTCGCTCGCCCGATTAATATGAACATTAACGCCCGACCCGGCTAACGACAGTCCCACACTGGCAATGTAATATCTGTGGAGTGCTAACGCTAACCACGAACCGAACGGCTAAATTATAATACAAACCACCTTCAGTAAAAAACCCGAAGAAGAGAAGCGTAAACGCATACAAATATATAAAACAGCGGTAACCAAACCCGTTTCCTGGAGATCTACCGTTTTTAATTTCAACCATAACTCAGCACTCCTCATTCGACAGCAGGAGATCTTGCAGTGCTGCTTATCAGTAGAATCGGGCGTTCCAAATCGCAGTTGAAATGAAAACCTGAAGGACGGTAGATCTACAGGAACAGGGCTGGGTCACCACCGATCGACAGCAATCGTACCGCAAACCGAACCGGCACAAAAAGGACGGAGTGCAGCACAGTGGGTAAGGAACTGGGCTTGTAACCGAAAGGTCGCAGGTTCGATTCCCGGGTAAGGACACTGCCGTTGTACCCTTGAGCAAGGTACTTTACCTGCATTGCTTCAGTATATATCCAGCTGTATAAATGGATACAATGTAAAATGCTATGTAAAAGTTGTGTAAGTCACTCTGGATAAGAGCGTCTGCTAAATGCCTGCAATGTAATGTAATGTAAAAAAGGCGGGAGTGTTCGGGGGGATGGGGGAGACATCTGAAGAGACGGGTCTTCGTTCCGCCCTAACGAAAACATTCGCGCCGCGAGGCCATCGTCAACGCGCGCACGAGGGGAACAGGGCGTGGGGTTCGCTCGCTTTTTCGACCGTGACATCATTAAAAGCCCGGTCGCATCATTAAGAGAGACGCTTACCTTCTTGAATCCAGGCTTCGGTAATGACCGGCAAGGTTAAAAAAAGCATCCCCCCCCCCCCCCCCCCCCCCCCCCCCGCCCCGCAGTACATAACGTGCGGGTGAGTGATGGTACTTTTCAAAAAGGCCGGGAAAAAAAAAACGAACTACCCCAAAAAAAAAAAACAGATGCCCCGTATATTCTCTTTTTTCCTTTTTAGAAATAGGAGCGCGGGGAAGCGTCCCAAATTAAGGGCGAATTTTCGGGAGAGTTCACGGCCGGGGAAAGAGGACAGCCTCTTGCTCAGTCACCCCATACGGAGAGAGCAGCAACAAATCCATCACTCCTAATTCAGCTCGCTCCTCGCAGGCAAAATGCATTCCATTTGGGCCGGTTTTTTTTTTCCCCTCTGTCCCCGCTCTCCTTTTCCTCTTTCTCTCGCTCTCTCTCTGCCTGAAGGCTCCATACAGTCTGTACTAACTCAGGCTTGCTAAATCCATCTGTATCAGTGACCTGCAGACCGGGGGGGGGGGGGCACCTCGTCTCCCATGCACCCCGCACAGTGGATCTCAGCACTGGGGTCAGCCCCCCCCCCCCCCCAAGTACTAGATGTGGAGTCGATGGCGCTGATTATTTTCACAGTACTGGAAAGTTATCAGAGATCCCCACTGCACAGTAAGGGTCAGTTATCAGAGATCTCCACTGCGCAGTAAGGGTCAGTTAACAGAGATCTCCACTGCGCAGTAAGGGTCAGTTATCAGAGATCTCCACTGCGCAGTAAGGGTCAGTTATCAGAGATCTCCACTGCACAGTAAGGGTCAGTTATCAGAGATCTCCACTGCGCAGTAAGGGGTCAGTTAACAGAGATCTCCACTGCACAGTAAGGGGTCAGTTATCAGAGATTTCCACTGCGCAGTAAGGGTCAGTTATCAGAGATCTCCACTGCACAGTAAGGGTCAGTTATCAGAGATCTCCACTGCACAGTAAGGGTCAGTTATCAGAGATCTCCACTGCGCAGTAAGGGGTCAGTTAACAGAGATCTCCACTGCACAGTAAGGGGTCAGTTATCAGAGATCTCCACTGCACAGTAAGGGTCAGTTATCAGAGATCTCCACTGCGCAGTAAGGGGTCAGTTAACAGAGATCTCCACTGCACAGTAAGGGTCAGTTATCAGAGATCTCCACTGCACAGTAAGGGAAAGTTATCAGAGATCTCCACTGCGCAGTAAGGGGTCAGTTAACAGAGATCTCCACTGCGCAGTAAGGGGTCAGTTATCAGAGATCTCCACTGCACAGTAAGGGGTCAGTTATCAGAGATCTCCACTGTAAGGGTCAGTTATCAGAGATCTCCACTGCACAGTAAGGGTCAGTTATCAGAGATCTCCACTGCGCAGTAAGGGGTCAGTTAACAGAGATCTCCACTGCACAGTAAGGGGTCAGTTATCAGAGATCTCCACTGCACAGTAAGGGTCAGTTATCAGAGATCTCCACTGCGCAGTAAGGGGTCAGTTAACAGAGATCTCCACTGCACAGTAAGGGTCAGTTATCAGAGATCTCCACTGCACAGTAAGGGAAAGTTATCAGAGATCTCCACTGCACAGTAAGGGAAAGTTATCAGAGATCTCCACTGCGCAGTAAGGGGTCAGTTAACAGAGATCTCCACTGCGCAGTAAGGGGTCAGTTAACAGAGATCTCCACTGCGCAGTAAGGGGTCAGTTATCAGAGATCTCCACTGCACAGTAGGGGTCAGCACTGCACCCATGACCTGCCATGCAGACCAGCTGAACGTGCAGCGACATTTTCCTTCTGCAGTATAACAGAACAAGGCCCCTCTCCACGATCTACGGCGGTGCCCAACGGGCCCTTCACCCAGCGCGAACTCGGCGGTCACGTGACCTGGCCGGCCTCAAGAGATTAAGGGAAGCACGCGGTCCTGAAAGCTCGCCGCCCCTGCCCAGCCCCCCGCGGCCCGAATCCCCAATCGCATCGCAGGCTGTCGCGGGGTCGGGGGTCAAACAAAGAAACCCCGGAGACATCGTTCCCAAAACAAACAAACCCGCCGAGCGCGGCGTTACCGGAAACATCTCTCGAACGGGGGTTGGGGGCGGGGGGGAGGGCAAGTCAAGGTCAAATTCTGCTCCGTCCGTGTAATCCAAACACGCCAGAGAGCTGTTGAGTTAACAGTGTCGGGCGAGGCCACAGCACTGCGGGGGAATGAAAAACAAACCTTCGCCTCCAGTGCCGAATCCCTCTCTGCGCCAGCGACGCGGACGGACAGACGTGCCACCGGGACAGGCCTTACGGACAGCGCTGTACGCGCACAGGGGGGCGAGCGTCACACCCCCCTCGGGCTGGCTGGAATACGGCAGAGAGCACACGCCTAGCGCGCGAAAGCTAACGGACTACAGCGCTCTCGACAGACGGGGGCGGGCCAGGTCACTACGGAGCGCTGCTCGCTGCGTGGAGGGAGTAGCCGTGGCGACCTCCGGGTGCATTTTTAGTAAGGGGGGGGGGGGGGGGGGGGTGCAGTAGCCTGCTGTCTGACCTCGGTCTCCGCGGTGAACACCGTGAGGTCAGGCCAGTGACTGCTCCTCGGCCCCCAACAAAAGGGGCAGGATGTTTTCGGAACAAAGGCCACTTCCTGAAAGACAGGCTGGGAAATTGCCCAGGTGGTGACAGAGGGCTCGAGAAAAAACACTGCTGGCTGCCCACCAGCTCTATTAAGAAGTGCCTGTTCCCTATGTAAACCCCTCTATGTTAAAAACCCCCTATGTAAAACTAAGAACTGATTCCTATGTAATCCCCCTATACCGAAGGCCTGTCTCCTATGTAAAACTGCCCTACGTAAAATTAAGACCCATCCCCTAACTGAACACCCCTATATAAAATGAAGATCTGTCTCCTATGTAAAACCCCCATATAAAATGAAGATCTGTCTCCTATGTAAAACCCCCATATAAAACGAAGATCTGTCTCCTATGTAAAACCCCCATATAAAATGAAGATCTGTCTCCTATGTAAAACCCCCATATAAAATGAAGACCTCTCTCCTGTGTAAAACCCCCATATAAAATGAAGATCTGTCTCCTATGTAAAACCCCCATATAAAATGAAGATCTGTCTCCTATGTAAAACCCCCATATAAAATGAAGATGGGTCTCCTATGTAAAACCCTCTACGTAAAATGAAAAGGGCTTCTAGGAGTGACTGAAATCGTCCCCTTTCCACCCTCTGTTTGCAATATGAAACTCATTCTGCAATCACCAGGAGCAACCGGTGTCATTTGTGCTGCCGGATGACCTTTTGGTTAAAAAAAAAAAAAAAAAAAAAAGATACGAAAATGACAAAATCTGCATTTTCGCGGGTGGAAGCGGAACGGGGGGGGCGGGGGTATGATTGGCAGTCAAATGAATTCACCACCGAAACTAATAACTTAACGCACTCGCCTGTGTCTCCAGGAGTAGCCGTGGGCCCTCCTTCGCCGAAAGGTTTGAGGGGAGGGGGAGGGGGGGGGGTGAAGAAATGCCGGCTTTTGTGTGCCGGCTATAATTAGCCCGGTGAGGGGAGGACAGGTTCCAGGGCTTTTGGGGAGTGTGGGGACGTGGGGGGGGGGGGGGGGGGGGGAGAGGGGGGTGCCTGTCCTTTGGCGGAACCCGCGAGGCTCGGGGAATGCCATTGTGACAGGGGAGGGCAGAGGGAGAGAGAGAGAGAGAGAGAGAGAGAGAGAGAGAGCGGTCACACAATGGCCTAATCCCTCCCGGGACCAGCGACCGCTCGGTCCGGCCTTCAACTCCCCGCCACACGCTTCCTGCCCTCCGCTCTGCCACGCCATGGCCTCGAGTGGGGGGGGGGGGGGGGATAGCGGGGTAGCACGTTACCGCCCAATACGTCTTTCAAATACTTTAACGCCACGGCTGCTCGCAAAACGTTCCAGCAAGCCTGGCAGATCAAAGAAGAATTTAAAATACCAAGGCGTACAATCGCACAAAAGAACAAATTTGTTCTGACAACTGGTTAAAAAAATGTTTCTTTTTTAAAAAAATTCACCAATCCACAGGTATTTTACCCGTGTCTTACGGATAATTAAAGAATTTAGGATACTTATTTAATCCAGGTTTTCATACAGATTCCATAAACCCTGCTAAAAACGAAAACATACTAACGCACCCCAAAGTGGTTTGTGGTATGTCGTGCTAGTTGTTCCTCCAGTGCTATTTCTAAAATGTAAATAAGGCTACCTGACGAGGTGACATCAGGCCAGAGGCAGTGAAATACGGAAGGACCAAAACACCACACCGTGCTGCTGTGACAAGCACAGTTCGAACGCTTCTCTCCTTTCAACCGACCCGCACTGCCTTCAAAGAAAAGAAAGCGAATTTCAACTCTTGAAACTTTGGAAGACGTAAACAAAGACCACTGCTGTAGCTTCGCTTCTAATCGTGCGCCACGGGTTCTTTTTTTTAATTATCGATTAAGTCATTATAAGTTATTAAGTTATTATCGATTTATTATCGTGATAAATTCATGCCGCTACCGTGCGGCCATATCTACCGCTACCATGCGGCGCCTCCGGCACTCCGCCGGCCCGAGCGGGAGAATACGGCTAGCCTGGCGGCGCCTGCGAACTGAATCCCGGATACAGCCAGAGGGCAGGGGGGACTCGCTCACACTGAGCGCGCCCGGCCACCCTAATCTAATTAATTACTCGTTAGCGTGCTTGACTCCCGGCTTCCGCGGGAGCGCGCCGCGGTCTCCGGTGCGCTACGCGGTCACGTGACGGTTTCGCGGAGCCGCCGGGCCCTTCTCGCGGCTCCCAGCGCCGGCGCTACCGCACCCCTGCTGAAGCTCCGTCCGCACCCCATCGCTCCGATCCGAAACACATTCCGCGAATGTCTGCGGCCCTCGCGCGCTCCCCGTTGCTCGACCGTTTGTTTTCCTTTCCTTTTGGGGGGGGGAGGGAGGCAAGAAATATCTGTTCTGAACCTGAATTCTGCTTATTCCTGTTGCTATGGCGACGTGCATTTCCCAAGGATCTTGCTCCGATTAGCTTGTAAATGACTTTGGGGGAAAAAAAGAAAAAATCACCTGCAACATTTCTTCGGTCGTTAATTTATTAAAAGCGGATGTTTTAATGGCTCTACGGGGTCAAATGTGAATGGGGCGGTCCAGAACGACAACAACCGCCGCTCGCAAACAACACCCTCTTTCAGCGCGGTAAAAAATATGCAGATTCGCCAATTAACCAGCCCCACGCACTAAAATGCTAACACGAACAATCGAATAGAGACCTGGCCGGTTCCATTCCGGTAGGGCAGGTCTACAGGTTTTCACCGTGTCACAAGTTACACCGGCCAAATTAGCCAATTAGCTGAATTCACTTATGCTGGTTTAACCGTACATTAGGCTAAACCACAATAAGATGTCGGGACACAGGAACAGTTTTCGGCTGTCATGCATGAACTAATCAAGAAATGAACTTAAAATATCAAATGATAAATGATTGGGCTAATTAGGCTAAATAATTAGAAACATAAGTTGGAATGAAATCCAGAAACACTACATTACATTACAGGCATTTAGCACACGCAGATTACACAACTTCTTCACTAGCATTTACATTGCATCCACTTGTATAGCTTGATATATACTGAAGCAGTGCAGGTTAAGTACATTGCTCAAGGGTACAACAACAGAGTCTACCCTGGGAATCGAACCTGTGACCTTTAGGTTACAGGACCAGCTCCTTACCCACTACACTACACCGCCGCCCAGAGACGCATACGGCCCTCCTTGCCCACTCCTGATAAAAGGCATATGTGGTCCCCAGCAGAGGGGACAGAGCAGCCAGAGCAGTACTCTGACTCAGGGGTCAGGGGTCAAGCTCTCTCAAGCACCACACAAGTGCTCAGGCTGGGACAATCTCTACACTGTGCAGAACCCAGCCCACCCACCTGACCCCCCCCCCCCCCCCACAAGGGCCGAATCAGGACGCTGGGACTCGACGACATCACAATCCCCTGGACTCAGGCTATAAGCTACAGACAGACAGGTGCTGATCCCTGCAGTGGGAGGAGCCAGGCAGACATGCGGCAGAGCCCTCTGGGGACACGCGACGGGTCGGCGACAGGGCCGTCGCCCCCGGCGACGAGACCGCGGCGAGGCGAGGACACGGGGGCCTCAATGTACTTTTTTCCCCCCAAATATTCAAATAAATAAGTGTTCAAATCAAGTGCAGCCCCGTAACTAAATTTTAAAAAAATCCCTTTAGAGAAGGAAAGAAAACTAGCCAAAAACGAATTTCCACTGAAAGCCGCTTTCTTTTCCGTCGTATTTACCCCTCTTTCCAGGCCTGCCGCATGCATTGTGACCAGACGTAGCGGTAAAATTAATACAATTTTACATGCGTCTCCATGACAACTGTAATAGCTCCAATGTAAAGTGAAGGCTCGTCCCTATAAAAAAAATGACAATGTTAAGACTCGTTAAGACATTTCTTTGAAATACGAGCACGCGTTGAAACAGGAGCTGAACCTACACGTATCAAAGACAGACAGAAAACTGCCAAGTTTGTTCTGCCCAGACATAAGCTTGCTCATCCGTGAGCAACTGCAGTGATTTTTCTTAAAAAAACAACACATTCAGATGAAATGAACTTAACCCATTTGATTGCAGATCTCTACGTTATAGGCTAATGCTATTGCGTGCCTGTCTTTGAAAGCTCTATGTGTGCACCGTGACTGTCAGGCGTTAGCAACGCTTTTAGCCGATGCGGTAACGACAGGCTAGCTGTGCGCTTCCAGACCTGCTCCTGAGCGCGGTCTGCTTCTCAACCGTCTGTCAGGCCATATGTCAGGCAGCGGACTCCGGCTCGCGTCCGCTGCCTGACCGCAGGTGACCGCAGGACCGTTACGGTCCTCCTCCTTCCACAACATCGACCACGAGGAAAACAACAATAATTTCACCTATCAAAGCGGCATTTTTACAAATATCCTGAAAAGTATTAGCCGTTAGAACTGCCTGTTTGGCTACTGGGAAAGGGGTCGGGTTCGGGTTCGGGTCAGAGCGACAGGGCGGGTTTGGCGGGTTTGGCTGAGGAAGCCTGCGAGCTTCATGCTGTCTTTACCAGTTTGCTCACGGGAAGCAACGCGTTCACTTCCTAACCCCGGACTTTAAGGGCCAGACTGGATGTGTGTGTGTATATAGGGTGTGTGTGTGTGCATATGTGTGTGTGTGTGTGTGAGTACGTGTGTGTGTGTGTGCGCGCGTGTGTATGTCTATGTGTGTGTGGATGTGTGTATGTGTGTGTGGAGGGTGTGTGTGTGTGAGTGTGTAGGGTGCGTGTGTGTGTGTGTGTGTGAGTGCATGTGTATGTGTGTGTGTGTGTGTGTGGGATGTGTGTGTGTGTGTGTGTGTGAGTGCATGTGTATGTGTTTGTATGTGTGTGTGACTGCAGCTGCAGATGCTCTAAGCCCTGCACACACACACACACACACACACACAGATGTCTGCACCGTGGCCAGACCCGGCCGGCCCACCCAGACAGCCCAGGGGAAGGCGAGGGCCAGCGCGGGACAGCCAGGCCGGGCCGGGGTGAGAGAGGGCCCGGCCCCGGCCCCGTCCCCGTCCCTGGGGCCCGGGTGTCACAACACACATTTAACAGCTTTCAGGGTAATGGGTCTCTGGAGTTTCCCTTCCTCTCTGAGCAAAAGGCCTCTCAGATTGCACCCCCCCCCACCCCAGCGCCCCAGCGCCCCCCCCTCCAACCCCGCTTCCCCCCGTTTCCCCTCTTACAGCTTCTCACGTTCGACAGCCCGACGGGACGGCTTCCGAAAAACGCCAGCGAGCCCCCCGAGCGAGACCAGCCGCCCAGCCGTGTATCAGCTTCACCAAAAAAACAGTACAGCCGCGACGTCATCGTACATTTGTAAAAATGAAAGATCGTTCGGCCTGCGGTGACGTTTAACCCGAAAACAAAGACGGGCATCCGGCGAGACGCGTGGCGCGGTCAGCAGGGCAGCTGTACGTCTCTCAGCCGTACGACACCCCGCCCCCACCCCCCCCCGCCCCCCACCGCGGGAGATCCCGACCGCAGCGCCTTCCGTCTCTTACCCTCTCTGCTTTCTACCCATCTCGGTAAAGCAAAAAGTAAATAAAACCAAATAAAAAAAACTAAAAAGGGGGGGGGGGGACTGTTCCATAGACGTGTAGCCACTCCGGGTTAATGCATCAAACCCTTATTCAGATCGAAGTAAAAAAAAGATATGCATCACACACGACTCACTGCCCCCCCCCCCAACCCCCCCCGCCCCACCGCGGGAGATCCCGACCGCAGCGCCTTCCGTCTCTCACCCTCTCTGCTTTCTACCCATCTCGGTAAAGCAAAAAGTAAATAAAACCAATTAAGAAAACTAAAGGGGGGGGGGGGGGGGTGTAAGCCACTCCGGGTTAATGCATCATTACATTACATTACAGGCATTTAGCAGACGCTCTTATCCAGAGCGACGTACAACAAGTGCATCAGTTCAAGGTGCAGAGGTGCAAAAGAAACACACTAGAGTGAAGTAAGGATCGTAGTGCCAGAAGTGACCACATAGATCAGGACTCCAACCCTGTATAGTAACCTGTTCAGCATCAAACCCTTATTTAGATCGAAGTAAAAAAAAAAAAGAAAAAAAAGGGGCCAAAGATCGAACGCGCGGCGCGCGACTCACCAAGGCGTCCCGTAAACGCGGAATCCCTTCACGGTCACGTCCGAGTCCTGCAGGTACACACAGTTCGTGAGGAGCGACTGGACGTCGTCAAAGTCCTCCGGTTTCAACTTGGACACCGAGGGAAAGCGGTAGTAATCCTGCTTGACCAGCTCGGCCATGAAGTCCTTGTCGAACGTCAGTTCGTGGTTGCCGGCGATGACCACCTTGAATTCGTACGGTAGGCTGCCTGCGCAAAGGTAGAAGAAAAAAAAAGAAATGAGTAAAAAAAATAAACATTTCTTCACAACCACGAACAACAACCATTCATTTTGACTTTGCTGGATGTTTTAAGGTGCTTTAAATTAATAAAATGGCTAATTGGCTTGAGGCAAGAATTAATGGAAAATACCTCCATTTACGAGCCACCTCATTACATAAATATTTCATCAGCAGTTGGAGAGAATGCGCGTAGCTGTTGGAGGAAGGCGCCCAACATTTTGAGACGCACATCTGAGAGCTCCAATGACCGATAATATTAGAATATTCTTGAAAAGCAAAATAGAACAAACAAATATCAGAAAACACAGTTTCCTTCGCTCCATAGCTCCGGCTGAAATTCCGGTAAATTCCACGTACATGCAAATGAAGGCTCACTGCAGTGAGACCTGCCTTCGTCCACACCGAAAAGGGCGGGAAAATTAGTAACTCTGGTCCGTAATTTCACGTGTGGCTCTTGTGATTTCCTTCACAAATATTGAAAAGAAGAAATTCAACTCCTCATTTCAACTCCAAAAATTCCCTTGTTGCTTAACAAAGAGATCCTGACTGAGTTAGCTGGTTAGCGGCGCTACGCTCAGTCTGAAGAGATCCTGACTGTGTTAGCTGGTTAGCGACGGTATGCTCAGTCTGAAGAGATCCTGACTGAGTTAGCCGGTTAGCGGCGCTACGCTCAGTCTGAAGAGATCCTGACTGAGTTAGCCTGTTAGCGGCGCTACGCTCAGTCTGAAGAGATCCTGACTGAGTTAGCCGGTTAGCGGCGGTAGGCTCAGTCTGAAGAGATCCTGACTGAGTTAGCCGGTTAGCGGCGGTAGGCTCAGTCTGAAGAGATCCTGACTGAGTTAGCCGGTTAGCGGCGCTACGCTCAGTCTGAAGAGATCCTGACTGAGTTAGCCGGTTAGCGGCGGTATGCTCAGTCTGAAGAGATCCTGACTGAGTTAGCCGGTTAGCGGCGCTACGCTCAGTCTGAAGAGATCCTGACTGAGTTAGCCGGTTAGCGGCGCTACGCTCAGTCTGAAGAGATCCTGACTGAGTTAGCTGGTTAGCGGTGCTACGCTCAGTCTGAAGAGATCCTGACTGAGTTAGCCGGTTAGCGGCGCTACGCTCAATCTGAAGAGATCCTGACTGAGTTAGCCGGTTAGCGGCGCTACGCTCAGTCTGAAGAGATCCTGACTGAGTTAGCCGGTTAGCGGCGCTACGCTCAGTCTGGAGAGATCCTGACTGAGTTAGCCGGTTAGCGGCGCTACGCTCAGTCTGAAGAGATTCAATTTGTTTGCGTCACCGTGAAACAAAGGTAGTGAACCGAACAGTGAAGCTTAGGTTTGGGTCATTTCCCAAACCTGAAGCATGACCCAAAATGAAATAATTTGCTATCGTGCTACACACCGCAGCTGGGTTCAGTTAGCCTCTCTCGATTAGGGATCTCAGACTCCAGTCCTGGAGGGCCACAATCCGCTGGTTTGTGCGATTTCCTATCAAACGGAAGCCAATGGCCTCAGAAACGTGTGTAGCATCTTTAGCCAATCAATTACTTAAATTAGATTATTATCATTGAGTTGAGCTGGCCTCATTTGAGTCGCAACAAAACTTGTAGGATTAAACTAAGGGATATAAAAAAGAAAACGGAAAACCTGAATTAAATCATCTGAAAGTTTTGCAGGCTCAGCAAAAAGCAAAAGGGTCTCATAATGGCTCACACCCCCCACCCCCCCCCCCACCCCCCCCAACCCCCCACAACCACTCAGACTGAATTAGGGGAACTTCCTGAGTCCCCTGCCTGGCTGCCCGAAAGGCAGTCGCAGACTTTACGTATCGCACAGGCGTTTTTTCCCCCCCACGACTCTCCAATAAATAATAAATGGGATCTGGAATGTCGGGGGTGGGGGGGGGGGCAGGAGAAGCCACAGCAACAGAAGGGATTAAAATCACAGGTGAAGGCCCTGCTTGACCCCCCCCCCCCCCCACCCCCACCCCCACCCCCGCGCCAAACAAAGAGCAATAAAAGCGGGAGCGGTACCTAAATACCGAGGAACATCCATTAAAGCCGCGGCTCCGCTCGGCCATTTTTCAATTTCTCGTTTGACCTTTCCTCTCCCTTTCCAGAGAGGGGGGCCCTTTGTCCCGGCAGCCTCTTATCACAGGGCCTCGGTAGCCCTTTATACAGCAGAGATTGAGTACTCAACCCCCCCCCCCTCGAGAACCAGCCCAACCCCACCCCCCCCTCCACCTCAACCTGCATTGTACAGTGCAAGTAGGATTTTAAAAAAATTGCTGCTCCAGAATTTGGCCAGAGGAAATAAAAGATTCCACAGGCTGAGCCACGTTTTTAATGGGTATAGAGGGGAGCACCTTCTCAGGGACACAATGAAAGGATTTAAAACTACTGTATGTCCCTTTCCCGAAATTCTCGTAGCTGTCAATCACGGGCCCGCGACCGCTTTTTCCCACAAACCACCGCGCCCTGCCGCTCCCTCGCTGACCGGCCGTCCCTCCACGTCGGAAAGGCTCGCTCGTCGGCACCCGTTTACCGACAAATCGCTCTTACGCATCACACCTCCCCGCCTCCCAAATCTCCTGCGTCAGTCCCGGAACTCGCACAACCACGGATCGACTCCTTTTTTACCGCTCTGGCCGTTCCCCAAAAAAACCCGCAACGGCCCATTGGTCGTAATTCCTAGCCCACTCTCGGCTGCCCGTTACCGGAACGCCCTGCAACCGACTCTCGGACTCCACCCCCCGCCCCCCCCAATCTCGGCACGCCCGTATTCTCCTTCAAAAGACTTTCGGAGACACGTCTACCGATCGCTGCGCTTGCTAGCTCACCTGTCTCTCTGTAACTGCTCATTGCCCGTCTTTTTCTGTGTGTACTGACTCCATGCGATTTTCTGTGTGTCCCTTGTTCGTTTTCAGTCCAGAAAATGCAGTACTCAGGCACTTTAGCTTTTTTAAGCAATTTTGTATTTGTTATAGCGCACATGCTGTCTTGGCCAGGCCAGTGCTGTAAATGAGAATTTGTTCTCAATCACTTGACCTGGTTAAATAAAGGTTAATATTTTTAACAATCACAAAAAGGTGCAGGCTACAGAAATTCCCCCCAAAAAAGTTATTGTGTTATCTGGTGTGTATAAAAAATATCTGCTAGACACCAGCTCACTGCATATTGCCAGCGGCCTGTTCAGACCAGCAAGACACGGATTTAGTGAACATTACTTCCCATTTAATCCTATCTGACTGACTGAAAAAATTTACTGTACACATTTACTGCCCACGTACCGACGCGTATGAATTTAAAGGAAAAAGCAGAAGGACAAAGATGACAGCGAACTGGCCATCTCACAGCTACACTTGTGACAGGGCTACAGGTTTGCGTCTAGCAAACACTACATCACACCCACACCACTTTCACGCACAATGTCCGCAATGTGTTCCGATAACTCCTCAACTCATATCAGTTCATATCAAATTTCCGTTTAAAATAAAAAAAACCATATTCAATTTGGATGGCGCGGTGATGCCAACCGTGGTGAGACTAAGGGCATTTTAATGGGCGTACGCGCGGGCATCCAGTAACGAGGGGGTAACCAGCTGGACAATGCATTCAAATGTCGCCGGTCTAACAGAGAGAAAACCCCAGCGCTCGCTAATCTCATCGAGGCTTCGACGCGGTGTCGGGTTTTTCGCCGATCCTCTTACGCGGTTCGGCCCGACGCGGCGAAGAAAGGGGGGGGGGGGGGGCGGCGATACCCCGCGACTTTAAATCGGAGAGAGCAATACGGCGGCGCCGTCATAATCCGCGGCCTAACCCGATAAGGAGAAGCCGTCTCTCAGTTTTTAAAATCCTCCGGCCTGCTCTGACCGCATCACGTTTCCATTTACATGGGGCTTCCCCCCCCCGACGTGCCAAACCGGATCACGGGCCCGAAATTGGCTTACGCCGCGCCGGAGCGTGCGGCAGAAACGCCGGGGAACGCAATTACCCCCCGGCCAAGTCTATTTCCCCCTGGCTCCGGGGAGTTTCCCCCGCCATTTTATCCGCCGTCGAAATGCATTTTTACGGACAGCTTCGATACGGACCTCATTTTCTTCCCGTAAACATCCATGGAAGGGAAAAAGATTTTTTAAAAATTAATAATAAAAATAAATAAATAAATAAATAAATAAATAAATAAATAAATAAAAAATAAAAACTCCCGTCACCAAAACGGTCGTTGATTTTTTTTTTTTGGATGCTGACCTATTTCTACTCCTCCAAGAAAATAAATGACAGCTCGCTCTGGTTCCATGGTCTAGTGGAGTTCAACTGACCCTTCAAGGCGTGAGGTCACAAATACGTGATTAGAATGTTCTTAACTGAACATTCTAACGCTGATGTCACAGTCACTACTGGTAACTTAAAGCAATGGAGTTCTAGAACACTGACTTAGAATTTTGGCAGGGGAAAAAAACCTACACTTTAAAGGATTTTTAGATTGCCCACACACCGATTGGATAAGAAGAGCACAGCAGAACGCATGCTCAACTCCAACTGATTTTCTAACATTTCAATGCTGGACAAAAAGATCACTTAACAACAGATTGCTCACAATCAACATAATTAAATGAACTGAAAAGGATATTGTGCAGAATAAAATGTTCCATTGTTTTTCAAGGTTTGGCAAAAATTGCACAGACACATCATTCAAACACTTAAAACTTACAAGTACGGTATAATATTTCATACACACGACAGGAAAAAAAGAGAATAAAATGACAGAAAAAATACTGGCTATAACGCCAACTTTGGAACAAAAAGCACTTGGTGGAACATTTTAGTTGGAACATCTAGGTTTTATGCCAGTATGTATGTCTTTACGTTTCAAATAAGACTGAGCAAAACTTACAGTATCGTCTAGCATCATGGTTTTTAATTTGACATAGAGAACTGATGATTGTTCTTCAAAAGAAATAGTTTTGGTGGGAAAAACCCTAAAACTAAAAACACAAAAATCATCTGGGTGTATTGGAAACATACACTAAAACGAAAATAACGTGAAAAAAAAACCAAACAAACAAAAAAAAAAAACCCTGAATGTTACCGATATCTAGAATGTCAATGTTAACATTTGCTATCGACAGTGTAATCATAAACTGGATATCGACTACAAAACAAACCAAAACGTTCGTCCTACACTATAACTATAAACATCTTTAAATCTTAAAATTGAAGTATTTCGTTATTTTTATTTTGTCAAGAGTTCTATTGGCACTGGCCAAACTCAATTCAGTGTACTGTGAGCATTTGAAATTTACAACCGGTTTTTACAAAGTCTAAAGAAATCATATTTTCTAAATGCAACTTCAACAGGTCAAATATCTAAAAGAAGAAAAACAGACTCTGATTGGATTTCTCTGAGAGACAATTTTCTTTCCGGAAACTTGGTGCAGGTCAAACTGGCCTACTTCATTTTCAGCTGAATAGGCCTATTAACATATTCAGAGAATAAAAAAGCAGCGAACCGTATGAAACCAAAAAAGTTTTTTATGCATAAAGTACTTTTTCAGCTGAACGCACAATTCAAATTCTTTTTAATCTCTGCTAATATTCATCAAGCGCGAGTCACTTCTGTCCGCATGTGTTTTTGAACAAGAACCTTTCCATTAAGTTCAGCTACTGCCAATCTCATAATGTAGGGCAAGAAACCGCAGACGCGGTTTTCCTCTGCAGATGAATTTAGCTTCAAAGTGAGCCTCGGAACTACAAAGTCCAGTCTAACGGACATAACTGTCATAATAAAGGGCAAAGAACTGAGCAAAAAGCTGCTACTGGGCCATCACTCCTAACAGGTCTCATGAAGAAACATTTGGCTGATAGGCCTGCACTTTGGGGGGGAAAAAAACGAGCAAAAACAAAACACAATGAAGAGATGCTCTGGCTGTTATGCAAAGGTATGCAACGCAAAAAAAAGAAGCCAAATACCTGTATACTGTGCACCTGTACAGGTGTATACTGAACATGTATACGCACGGGTGCTACTAAGCCTGCTTGACTTTCAACATTCAGCACAGAATGTTGATTCTGAACGAAACTGAGTTCAACGTTCCACAAATAATTGACGTTTTTCGAAAAAGGGGGTCGGTTTGGAATCAGCTACGACGGTGGCGAGGGCATCTTTTCTCTCCGAAGCTTATTATAGGTCCGCTAAAGAGGCTTCACCGATATTTAGCCAGAGGACGAATATGACAGTACCTCTCCAACAACAACAGGTAAAAAAAAAAAAGACCCAGATCGACTCATCGACATATTAGACAAAGAAGTATCCTCTATTTTAATGTGTCTCTTTTTTTCTTTTTCTCTTTTTTTATCTAACGAGTAATCGATTCATCCTTCATTAGTGTTCATTAGTGAATCTCCGCTGTTTCTATCAGTCCCTGCCGCCTGGGCCAGTCCTCCCGCTCCAGGTTACTTTCAGTGCTCCGGACAGTAGCCAACCCAAATAACGCAGCCAATCCCTCTCAAAGCCAGAGAGGACAGAATCCAGGTCAGGAGGATCGGGGGAAAAAAACGGCAGCAAACGGCTTCGAGCGCGAAAAGGTAACACGAGAGCAATTTTTTAAATTTCTTTTCGAATATCAGACCCGACAGCTGCCGAATAACGTGGGAGCGGATCCTGGCCCGTGTCAGAAACAGGAGGATGAGCGCTCCCATCTGGGATTTCTGTCACTTCGTAGCTTTACAAAGCAAAACTTCACTCGGATTTACTGAATCCCCATTCTGCGTTCAGTCCACCGTCTCCGCTGACTTTGTTACTACACACCACGCTGTATATTTCACTCTAAATCCCCCCCACCCCTTTTTTTCATGACACTTGTTACATGTTGCCCCATCCCAGCACTTTTTGGTAATTTGTATTTGTCCTAATACTGTAGCTTATTCTTCTGCCTAGTTGGCTTTGCAGAGGTTAGGTCTGAATAGAGTTCACTGTGTGAACTAAAACTGTGTTCTTGGCTAGAAATAGCTGTACAAAATAAGTAATTGTACCTTACTGAACCCGTGTTCAGCAGTTGTCTACGACCATGAAATGCACTTTCTGTACGTCGCTTTGGATAAAAGCGTCTGCCAAATAAATGTAATGTAATGTTAACTTCCACGATGAGTGGCTCCACATTCAGGTATTTGCCATTGACATGCATAAGCACATCATGTGAATTCCACTGGGAAACTGCGTTTCTATGGCTTACATTATTTTAATTAAGCTGTGAAACTGCATGGTATTTACACTGCTTATAGGAGTTTAATTGCTCTATGAAAATACATGGCGTTTACACGGCTTAGGTTAGTTTATTATAATCGTGAAGCTGCACAGCGTTTACATGCCTTACAGTCGTTCATTACACTGAGAAATTGCGTAGTATTTATTCAACATACTGTACATTAATTTATTAGCAGGGGTAGGAGCACATACACCCAACGCTTTTTTAGGACAATCGCATTTATAACATTCATTTTGGAACAAACTATTCAGTCGGGCATTTCGGCTGGATGCATCTGGAACGATAACGCATCATTTCTGATTTGTGAGCCAGCGCCAGAAAGCCAGAATTCTGCTGACCTTCAAAAGCGATCGCTGCTCGTTTTCATTCATTCCACTTAATCAAGCGGCGAATTAACAGCTCGTACCGATCAGCTGCCAATCATCTTAATCAGTTTCACCCGGCGGGATCGTTCCCTTGCATGTCGCAAAAACCGCGCCGCGTTCGCACGCGCTCAGATTACTGCCTCTCTGAGCCTGCAATAAGGGAAGCTTTACAACGTGAAGACCGATTAGCCAGCGCAGGTTATGTGGGGTTATAAGTTTATGGGGGGGAAAAAACACTCATTAGCTAAAGTCTTTATTGCATACGGAGCTCAAAATGGCTGAGACACGCACTAAAAAGTAGAAAATAGCGGTCGGAATTCACGGTTAGAAGTTAAAGGAATTGTTCGTAATGATTACACTGACTAAATTTAACTTGTCCTGTTGATTAAATTCTCGAACGCAACGTGTAGAAATGGAGCTCGACAGCGGGAGAGAGGAGTCAGCCGCCAACACATAAAGATAATTATTTTCTGAACAACTAAAATGGAAGAAAAACAGGACTGAGACCAACAATTTGTTTTAAAGGAGAGACTTTAGCTTCCTCATTTTGGGTAAAATGGGGGGGGTCTGCGGGGGTGAGTGGAACAGGCTGGCAGAGATGACTGACCTCACACAGGAGACAAGAGTGAATGAACACCCCCCCCCCCCCTCGCCAACACTGAACTGCCCAGGACTGAGATACCCTGGCCGGTGATGTCAGAAGAGGCAGAGCCCTCTCATTGGCTGTCAGGGGTGAAGCCTTCCCCGCCCCCGTGCGAGTTCACTCTCTGGCCTGAGGAACATTTCAGAATAATAATAATGCTCACATTGCGATCGATACCACACACTGCTGGACCTGGAGGTAAAATCAGCCTTGAAATTTCACTCACACACGCGTGTATACACACATTTACTCTCTCCCTTTCCCTTTTCCCACACACTCACACAAATATATACACACACACACACACTTTTGCTCTTGCACACACAAATGCGTGTGCACACTATCATGCATGCACACACACACTCCTTCTCTCTTGCACACACTCAGACAAATGCACACTCTCTCACACACTCTCTTTCTCAATCTCTCTCACACACACACACTCTCTCTCTCTCAATATTTCTCTCTCACACACACACACTCTTTCTCTCAATATTTCTCTCTCACACACGCACACACAGTATCTCACTTGTGCACACACACAGTATCTCACATGCACACGCGCGTGCGCACACACACAGGCACAGTATCTCACATGCACGCACGCACACGCGCACACACACACACGCACAGTATCTCACATGCACACATGGGCTATTTCAGCGGTTTTATTAGCGGTTGCTAGCGTATTGACACAGGGGCGGCAGTCATGTTCAAAGCCCACATAATCTGACCAGCTACACAGAAGAGAGAGCCTGTCAGTCTTCCTGCTCTGTGGTCTGCCAGACAGCGTGAGGAGAAGCTCACATGAAGACCTCCACACCGGCTTTCTCTCTCCAAACTCCGAGCAAGCGCCGCGCAAGGGCATTTTCCCCCACTTGTTTTTAGAGAAGAGGGAGATGCACCGTGTGCCCGACAAGAGATTTAAAAATGTTGTTTTCTTCTAAAACTACAGTTTAAAAAACGACTGGGATTTTCCCACCTTGGCTGCCATTAATTCACAGTCACGACCGCATTCAGACAAACGCAAACATTCGGTAAACATTTTTCGGCGCCGCACGGACATGAAATCGATCCGTCGCTTCAAACCGGCTTCAAACCGGGGGTGACATAGCTCAGGAGGTAAGACCGATTGTCTGGCAGTCGGAGGGTTGCCGGTTCAAACCCCGCCCTGGGCATGTCGAAGTGTCCTTGAGCAAGACACCTAACCCCTAACCTCTAACTGCTCTGGCGAATGAGAGGCATCAATTGTAAAGCGCTTTGGATAAAAGCGCTATATAAATGCAGCCCGTTTACCATTTACCAAACCGTGCGCTCGCACAAGCCGATAAGCAAGCACACAAAGAGTTAAGAAAAAAAAAAAGCCCCCAAATGCGCCCGATTTGAAGAGGCTGGTTTACAGCACGGCTTCCTAAATTAACTCGAAGGCCCTCGAACGGCCAATTCGGGTTTCTCCCTCTCGCGTCAGAGGTTTAATGTTAGGTGCGCAAACGGCGTGGCACCAATCTGCCAGAGTGTTCCTTTATAGTCCTGCCAGGGTCCACCCCCCGCCCCCCCCCCCAATTCCTGCACAGAGTGCCCAACCCCGCCGGCGCCACCCCCAACGCCCCCCTAACAGGGGAGCATCTAATTTTGGGCGCTCGTGTTCCCCGTGACCCAACATCACCCAACGCCTTCCTCGCTGAAAACGTCAGACTGGTCTCTTTAAATACCGTCTCTTTAAAGGCCTGGGGAGTCACCGCGGAAACCAGGGCCCCCGCCTTCTCTCGCCCGCCGTTCCGCCGGGACCCGAAGGGGATCGTTTCGGCTCCGACGCCGAACGCGACCTTCTAACTTCGCCCGATTAACCCGCCTGCTCGAACCGCTACAGTTAGCCGTTAGCCTCCTTCCATAGCTTGACGTGTATTATCATCGAGTTGTGTTCTCCGAAGCGAACGACGCGCGAAGCGGCCCTCGGAAGTTGAGCGCCTCGCCGCGAAGGTCGACGAAGGTCGGAGCCGGCCGTGCCATGGTTACCGCGCTGCCCAGTGACCCGAGGCTCCGCCCCATCGCTTCTCCCTCCGAGGCGAATTAGCGAGCTTCTCTTTTGGATTGACGCCCGTAATCTCCGCTAAAATTGCAAAAAGCCATTAGAAGCGAGACCGTCCGTCTTCCTGACAGGCCGCAAGCCCCCTTTCTGACAGCCGGCTGAATGAGGAGGAGGAGGGAAGAGAACACTCGGAAGTGGTTACTGTGGGAGGAGGCGCGCTGTTCCCACGGTGAATATTCGTCGGAGCTTGGCCGAGAGCGTTTTGCGTTTTTTTTGAGAAGTGGGCGTGTCCGAGCCCCGAGACAGATCGCTGTCTGACGTCGCTACGGCAACTGGGGGATTATTTGACAGGTCGACCGAGGATGCGAAGGCGCGAGGAACGGGGAGAGAAGCTTTTGGCGACGTGATTTTTTGCGTTCTCTCGCACAGACACAAACGAAGACGTGCCACGTCAACGTACTGTTGGTTCAGAATGTCATGTTCTTTGCCTGAGTAGTGTATGTTCGCCTAAAACTGATTTCTACTCGATATTCGTTTTTATGAGAAATTTGTTCTCCTTCCTGTACACACAACCGCCAGTGTTTTTTTTAGTTTTCCTTTCATGTGAGAACGAAAAACATCTTCCTTGGACAAAAGAACTCAAAAAAGTAGTAGCAAAAACAATCACAACAAAAAAACTACGCAAATGTAGCAGAGGCAGTAACTCCGAAGGTTTTCAAGACCAGGCTTGATACGGTGTGAGACACCATCTAGTTTTACACGTAAATGGTGTGGACTAGGTGCCCTTTAGTAGTAGGAAAATGGTGAGCACTGTTGGGCCGAATGGTCTGATCTCATCAATAATTTATGTTATGCTAAATAAAACACATTAATCCCAAATGAATAGTAATTACAAAGGCAAGGCACAGTCTCTTGTAGGGGTGACGCGGGCAAGGAAACAGGAAGTGGGCCTGGCTTAAACCAGAAGTTGTGTAAACCAGATAAAATGCAAGATAACACATTTTCTATCCTGAATGCACACTGCAACTGCAACTATTGTGATTTCAAAGAACTCAACACGTGACTTAACACTGCCACATTATTAATCATGAGGCATTACAACAGATCGTTTTCAAAGCTGTATTTTACTGACAACAGTAAGCTAGATGTTCTAAATGATTAGTCATATTCCAGAGTCCATAGCTAACAATCAGGAAACAACAATACAAGGCTGCTATCAGCTACCCACCAAATGACTGTGGGGTAGCCAAGCTAGCGACTATAACTAGTCTTCCTCACGCATTTCCTCCGACACATGTACTTTCTAGGTGGTGCTGTTTCAAGATGAGTCAGCTACAGATATATAAAAGTGGACAGCAAACATTTTTTACTGAAACTACCGTGGCGAAGTTGCGGCTCATCTCTGTCCCTTGGGGTCTGTATGTGTCTGTGTGTGTGTGTGTGTGTGTGTGTGCATGCGTGTCTGTGTGTGTGTGTGTGTGGGAGCATCCCCAGCACACTTGCCCCCTAGCCCCCTGCTACAGCAGAACTGCAGTGATACGAACACATAAGGAACTCCTATTTTAGCAGTCTGTTGAAACGGTTATTCTCATTTCCCCAGCCTCATTCTCATACAGGCTCTCATTTTCAGCCATAAGTCATTAAAAGTTAATAACTACTAATCTAGCAAGCTTAGTCCTTACGGATCTCAAAAGGACTTTTTTTTTCTACGTCAGCTATCCGAAAGACACAACATAGTAAGATTCAGCACAATAGTAACTTAGCGACGTATAGCAAAAAATACTACCCTTCGAGAGTTCTCAAAAACAAAAATACTACCGACTGTAGGCTTAGCTAATGTCAAAGAATATAGTGTAGTTATATAGTAATAGTATTGTCACGCCGCTCCTTCTGAACCAGCCCGTTTCGGACGGAACGCGGTTAGAGTGACTCCTTTCCGCGGAAAAACGGGATTTTCAGAACATACCCGCCCCCCCCCCACCAAAAAAACCGAGAGAAAGCCGAAAATAACTGGCCAGCTTTGGGAAGAAAAGTAACTCTGCACAAGACTTTGCCCGCTCGTTTCCGAATATGTTATTTGGGTTAGGAAACCCCCCCCCCCCCCCCCCGTCTCTCGCGTACAATACAACACCAACAAAAACAGCGGCCATTTTGAATGGACCGAAACGTCAAACTAAACAAACAACGCGAATGGGCTCGTGCCACAGAAAAGGCCGAGGAAGCGTTCGGTCCCCTCCCCCACCTCTCAGTAATCACGGCGCTGCACCTGTCGCGGGGAGGAAGTCGAAGGCAAACGAAACCCTATTAGCACCGGCCTATTAGAAATAAAACCCTTTTTACGCAGTGCGGACGAAACCCCCCAGTCTAACGTTTCCTTTATTTCAAAGAAGGGGAATAAAACAGGCAAGTCTCCTTTATCGGCGAGCCCCCACCCCCTCTCCCCCAACCCCCCTCCCCCAACCCCCCCCGCCCAACGTAATTGAATTAGGAGGCGCTGAATGGCGCTGAGCGGGGAGGGGAGGTTAATTGGGGTCGGTGGAGGGGGGGGAAAGGGGGAAATAATAAAGTCTTTACCTAACCAGTCGTTAAACTTCTTGACCTCGGAGGGCAGGCCCAGCTCGGTGAAGTCGCCGCTGTGCAGGAGGACGTCGCCGTACGGCATCTGGACGCCGTCCGTCCGGGAGTGCGTGTCCGAGACGCAGACGAAGCGCGTGTGGCCCGCCGGCTTCGGGGTGTCGTACGGGATGGGGTCCACCCTGCCGGGACGGGGGGGAGGGAAGGAAGGGGGGAGGGCGGGAGAAGAGGGAGAGAGAGAGAGATCAGCAGGATGTTTTGCTGCTAGAAACGCCGCGCGGCTCACAGCGGGTTGGGGTCCCAAAAACACACAAAGGGTCACTGACAGAGGAGTGGGGTTGGGAAAGAACGGGCGGAACTGCACAGAGCTGTCGATCGCAGGCTCATCTCAGCAAGCTGACGAATTTTCCCCATTTGCACCGAAAAAAAAAACCGCAACGATTGGACCTGATCAATACAGCACTGATAGCGTGCGGTGCCTCCAACCGTTTCTGGGTTAATGAGTCCTTGTTCTGCCTGTCGCTAGCCGCGGCCCCAAAGGGGGGGGGGTGGGGGTGGGAGTGGGGGGGTGGCGGGGTATATGGATCAAAAGCAAGGCCAGTCACAGATTAAGCTGCAAGATTTGACCGCGTTCAAAGACCGGCAGTTGCTGGCAGCAGGTGAGCGTCCGCGCCCTTCTGAGCTGACGTCTCCGATCGACCTCAAAGCTCGGCCTTCTCGCGCCGTCGACCGCAGCTCGCTACGTTTACGACGAGGTGAGGAGCTCGCTCTTCAGCGGTAAGACTACCGTCGTGCAGTAGAGAAGAAAAAAAAGCAGTAAGACTACAAAACTACCGTTGTGCTGTAGAGAAGAAAAACAAGCAGTAAGACTACAAAACTACCGTCGTGCAGTAGAGAAAAAAAAAACATTCAATGAAAACAACCTCAGCTATAAACAAACAAACAAGTTTATTTGTGGTGCGGGGCAACGCTTCTCGAAATCCTTCTTAGCAAGCCTGTGTAGCATTTTTTGCACAGATATTTGAGCTGCAGACAGACAGGCTCGAGGGTTAACCGAAGCAACGTTTTTAGTTGCCACAGAAAAGGTAAAAACGTTGCTTTACATTCTCAAAAGCCTTGTCTCGGCCCCCCTCCCCTAAAACCAGGCGGTGGGAGGGGACCTTGCGAGGACTTCCTTATTGCGGCAGTTCTGACACCGTCGCACGTGGGAGTCGCGAAAGAAGAAGAGTCTTCCTTTTTCGTTTTTTTCTTCTTCCCCATTTACGAGAACGGCTCGCTTCTCATCCGGGAATCTTTTTTTACTTTACTTTTCTTGCGAAGCGTGTTTGTGTGTGTGTTTTTTTTTTTGGAATTCTCATCTGAAAAGAAGAAAGCTCTGGCCTGTAATTGAAGTCAGCTTCGCGCGAACGACGACACTTCTCCTCCCCCCCCCCCTCGCCCATTATTCCACCACAGAAGGGGACGTCAGTTCCGTCCTCTCTCAAGAGCGCGCGTCTCCCTAATTAACACGTGCGTCCGCAAACTGACAAAAAAACACAAACGAGAGAAGGTTGGAGGAACAAAAAAAAAAAGAACAAAAACGTGTAGCGGAATGTTTTTTTCGACGCGGCGCGTCGCCCGGGAAACCGAAAACCTCGACCGCGTGCTGCACGCATCGCAGACACAGCGCGGTAAGACTGCCAGGGCCAGCTCGCCGACGGCAATGCAAGCCGCCGGTTTAAAAAACATTTTTTATCAGTGTCGTCCGTCCCGCTGTCTGCTGGCACAGCTGCAAGCTCCGTTCGGATATGGAGGGAATTTAGGATACTGCTTCCAAAATCAAGAATTGCGCGTGGGTGTGTGTGCGCATCTGTGTGTCTGTGTGTCTGAGTGTGTGCGTGTCTGCGTGTGTGTCTGCAAGTATGTGTGTGTGTGTGTGTCTGCGAGTTTGTGTGTGTGTGAGACACGCCATTCCCAGCTTTCCAACCTCTTCAGCCGGCCGCCAAATTATACCCCGTGAGCGCGTGTCGTTTACACAATGCCTCTAACCCGGCACCCACCCCCAGCCCGTGTCCCAAAACCCCCCCCTTTACCCCCCCCCCCCCCCAATCTGCTTGTAAGAACATGCACCCCAAATCGTTTAGGCGTGCACGCTCAGTATGTTTCAAATGAGTCTATGTCAGAAACCTTAATGGGTGGTTTTACAATGTTCTCTAACTGTGATTTTGGGAACCCTGTACCGAATGAATTAGAAAATAAAAAATATTTTAAAAAGGCCAAACACGGTCACGGTTGTCCTCAGTCATTCAGGGTTGGAGTATTTCTTTCGCCTGGGAGATTTGTGGGGGTTTTGGACCAAAGGGAGCAATCATTTAGGTGCAGAGGAGGATTATTTAGAGCACAGGCTTTAATATGACAGAAATCAGGTTATAAATGAGACCGAGTGGGGGTGGGGGTGGGGGGGGCTGAAATGAAAAGCACGCATTAAAACAAAATCTTGGAAGGGGAGGAAAATAAGGAGCCGCCTGAGAGAGGCCTCGGGGGATGAGTGTTATCGCGGAAAAACCACGAAAAAAAACTCTTAAAGCCACTTAAAGCAGGAAACAGCTCCGGGGGCGAACACGCGCGAGCCCCCACGCCGGGACGTCTCCAAATCCGCCGCGCTCGCCGCGACGGGACGCGTCCGGCTCCGCGGCAGTTCAAGAGCGCGCGCGTCGATCCGATTGGACGGCCGCGTTCCGATCACACTTGTCCAGGGCGGCTCAATCGCCGAAGCCCGTTTTGAACGTCTCCGCTTTCAAACCCGCGCAGAGGGGAGCAGGTCCTCGCCGTGGCTTTGTGCGGATGCAGAACTATGGATCCCGAAACGTTTTAAGCGACGCCTCGACCCACACTTCTGACAGGGCATTTAAAAAAAACAAAACGACTGTTTAACTCCTCTTTGGCATCGCGCTTTCTTATTGGCTGCTTCGCTTCGCGTTACGAAACAAGGCTATTTTGGACCGCCTGTACTGCATGAGCTTATTTTAACGGCATCACCGCATTATTTTATTATAACGTTTTTTTCTTCCCTAATCTTTTATTGTTCTTTTAATTGTAAAGTGAAATAAAATGCAATCAAATCTTTGCGTAATTAAATTATTTATGCATACGATGACACGTTATATTACTTTGACGATAATTATTACGGTATACAGTATTACATTCATACGGGAAAGCATACATCTGCAAATGGAAAAGCAGCGATTCCGTATAGGACTTAAACCAATGTCCCTCTGGGGTCATGATCACAAAATTTGCGTATTTGCTCCTTCTCAAGGAGAATCATATAAAGCAGAGATTCTAGTGTTTGCCTGATCAGGTAAGGCTGTTTTCCAATTATTTTCAATTCATTCATCCAACCCATCGCATCAGGGACAACTCATAACACGTGTAAATTCAAATTTCCTGACAAAAAAAACAAAAAAAAAACGATTTCAAAGCAAAATGAAATAACAAATACAAAGAATGACAACCAAGTAGGGACAAAATGTACAGCTAAAATAAGGAGCCGTAACACAAAACATATAAAATTAAAATAACAGAATTACAAAGAAGGAGTGGATTCAGATAGTTTGGTAGTTATACAGCATTATTAAAACATTCTAAAGGCGTTATGCTTATAATAGCATACCCCACCCCCCTTCCCCCCTACTTTAACACAAGACGGCAAAATTTGGAAGAATCAAAGAAGATTGTATCACAGTGACCCTTACACTGAATAAGGGTGAGGTTGTTAAGGTTGTTGAAAACGTCAGTTCTCGCATAAATGTTTTCTTAAACCCGTTTTAACTCGACACGCATCCGGGTCGTCGCTGTTCGCTCTTCGTCTTTGAACTCCTCCTCTTCCACGGACGGCTTTGTTCTGCGAGTCCAGGCTTCGAGCGAACGGGACCGCAGTGACTTCACCCGCCAATCTACAATTTCAACCAATCGAAAGGATCCGGCTACTTTCTAAAGGAATCATTCGCCACACAGACCCAGCAGAAAAAAAGAAAAAAAAAAAAAGCTTCATTTTTTGGACATAACACATAAGTATCTGACGATGACAAAAAAATGAAAATCTTTTCAAAAACATAATGGAATTTTCACTGAATGTCCCTTTGTGGTGTCGGTTTCAGAGAAGCCGAACGTACGGTCGATAAAATTAAGCCCCGGAGACTGAGAAAGAATCGCCGGGTCGCGAGCGGATAAGCACGTTAAACGGAAAACGAAAGCGTGCGGTTTTGGCGCTCGTCCGCGGTGAAGAAAAGCTGTCGCGCGTCGCCGAAGCGAACCGCGTGGGGTGGCGAAGCGGCCTCGCCTGCGCCGACGAGCTTTGGCCAGCTCTGCTTTTACGGCCTTCGCCGGAAACGCGCTCGTTTGAGATCCATTCACGCCGTTTCTGTGCGCCCCCGGCCTGAATTTAACAATTTTTTTTTTTTCGCTCATTTAATTTGTGTGCGTTTTCACCCGTATTTTTAACGTCTGCATCTTTTTATTCCACTGAGAAGCACAAAGATCCGCTTGTTTCCTCCATTAAATAAGGCGCTCCATTAAATAATTTCATTATTATTATTATTATTATTATTATTATTATTATTATTATTATTATTATTAATAAACTGATTATATGGCCAGAGATGTGAATATGCAGCATTTATTGTTCATGGCATTTATGGCCATTTCTGAGGTGATGTGGCCAAAAGAGGGTAAATTCAGGGTGGGAAATTAACACCAGCCACCAGCCGGCTGCTGGTGAGTTTTTATCTGCGGCTGATAAGCCTGTCTGCTCTGCCTGCCGCTTCGACAGGAGCCAGCCGTCGCTTGGAGGTCCCGTTCTGTTCTAGACATCTGGCTGTCCGTTAAAACAGCGAACTTGGCCGGTGAATGTTGTGGAGGCACCGGCCACTGTGGCCGGTGGACTTCAAAAGGTTAGCTTGCTGCCCCGAGTTGAACACAATCGCTCAGCGGACATTAACGATGACTACTCAACAGACCGGTTACCAGCCCGTGTGACTGAAAGGCAGCGTGCGCGGGAGTCTGAGGGAGTTTGGGAAGCCGCGCTCGGGGCCCGGAGACGACTGGAGCCCGCCGGCGGCGACGCGCGTACGGAGCCAGTCTCTTTTAATGGTCAGGGGGAAAATACATATAGAATAATACACAAAGGTATAGCTGGGTTGTGAAAACGCACTGCCCCAGTACAGAGACGCGGTCCATCAATGTCCCACTGCAGCCCAGTTAGCCGGCGGCAGCTAGCCAGCTAGCTTACGGACGCTACCAGTGCGGCATCACACAATTTGACATGAAACTGAAATGAAAATTCAAGAAAATAATAAAAAAATAGGACGGAGTGTAGCACACTGGGTAAGGAACTGGGCTTGTAACCGAAAGGTCGCAGGTTCGATTCCCGGGTAGGACACTGCCGTTGTACCCTTGAGCAAGGTACTTAACCAGAATTGCTTCAGTATATATCCAGCTGTTTAAATGGATACAATGTAAAAATGCAATGTAGAAGTTGTGTCACTCTAGATAAGAGCGTCTGCTAAATGCCTGTAATGTAATGTAAAGTAAAAAATAATAACTTATTTAGAAAATTAGAGTGGGGCAGCAGAGGGGCACTTCAGGATTAGACCGCCAAGGCGAGCGTGCGAATGGAAGAGGGGAGAAAAACAAATTTTTTTTTCTCGTAGTATTCCAACGCTCGACCGACCGAAGCGGAGGGGGGGGTGCGGTGCGCGGACGCTGCCTCGCGAGCAGCGCCGCTCGGAAGCGGTGACGACTTCCTCCCGCACCACGCCTCCGTTTCAGTCGTTCGGGCCGTGGATATATTCATAAACTCTTCCCTTTCGCTTTTCAAAATACAGACGAAAAGCACGCAACACAGAAAGTAAAATAGAAAGCGACGTTTCTACATCCCTGCTGGGAAATGACATACACTATACAAAAAGGAATTTGTATTACTTTCTCCATTTATAAATCAGGAGAAAAGGTACGCGTACCTCTTTATCTTGGGGGTCAGCGAGCACTTCACACGCAAGAAATGAGTAATCACACGGTCTTTAAAAACGCGGCCGTGCGGTTCTCCCCCTCGAACATCTGCCGCCACCGTTACCGAGGCAGGTCAGGTGACTGACACCATTTAACCGCAGGGTTGGCTGAGTGGCAGGGAGAGGAGAGCCAATCGGGGGGCCGGGAGGGACCCTCGTTAATTAGCGCCCCATTGTTCCGGGACCGCCTGATCGTCAACCCGAAAACTGAGCACAACACCCCCCCCCCCCCCCCCACAAGCGGTCATCACACCCTATCGTATTTCGTCAATACCCAAGCGATCTAGAACTGAACCGCTGACCTCTGAGGGGTCAAAGGTCGATTGTCCAATTGCTAATCTACTGAACTGCCCCTCGTCTTCCCCAAACTCAATGAATAGGTGATCGTTTGCTTTCTCGTAGATTTAAAAGAAGGGAAACTTGTGGTCAGCAATGAATCCTAAGCATTACATTAAACGTATTTAGCAGACGCTTTTATCCAAAGCGACATACAAAAAGTGCACATCATGGTCATTGGAACAACTGCAAAACACAAGTTCGATAAGGTACGATACTCATTTCGTACAGCTATTTATAGCCAAGAACACAGTTCAGTTCACGCAGTGAACATTATTCTGACCAAGTCAAATTAGGGGGTAGAACAAGCTACAGCATTAGGACGAAAATACAAAGTGCAATAAGTGCTGGAATGGGGGTACATGTAACATAAGTGGCATGAAAGAGGGGAATTTAAGTGAAATGATTCGCAGAGTGGTGGCAGTTAGTCCAGGTATAGTCTGAAGAGATGCGTCTTCAGACCACGGTGGAAGATGGGTAGTGAGAGAGAGGTTCAGCTCTGCATAATGAACATGGATGAACAATAAATATGGACTTACTGTATCCATATTCATAAGTCCACATTTATTGTTCATCACATGGACCATGAATTTCTATTGAATGTATTCAATTTCAAATTCCATTGAAATTCACTCAAATCAGGGAATGAATGGAAATGCAGTTAAACGACTGACTCACAGATGACACAATGTGAATTTTTCCATTTGTGAATTGAAGTTCGCTTTCTGAATCGGGTGGAGTCAAACAGAACTGAACCCAACCCTGAATGATTCAAAAGGACGCTTTACCAAGTCCACAGCAGAAGCTGTGTGGCCATCAGACCTTAACCTGGCCCTGTTACTCAGACTGTTAATACTGAAGTTTTGGGAGGAGAGAGAATTTGGAAGGAGAGGACAGAGAGAGAGAGAGAGAGAGAATTTTAGACTAGAGAGAGAGAGAGACTCTGAGGGACAATGTGTGACCACCTCATGCACACATTTACACACAGCATACACACGTACAAGCAGACACATAATATTCACTCATGCACATAACACACAGATAGTCAGACACACACACACACACACCTAACATCACTTACTGATATTTTTGTATATATTTTTTATTTTTATTTTTTTTAATATAACGGATTAACTGTATATAGTTGTATGTTATAACCACTGCTTTGGCAACACAAGTGCCTATATTTGTCATGCCAATAAAGCACTTTGAAATTGAAATTGAAATTGAAATTGAGAGAGAGAGAGAGAGAGCGAGAGAGAGAGAATTTTAGAGTAGAGAGAGAGAGAGAATTTTAGACTAGAGAGAGAGAGAGAGAATTTTAGAGTAGAGAGAGAATTTTAGACTAGAGAGAGAGAGAGAGAGAGAATTTTAGACTAGAGAAAGAGAGAGAGAGAGAGAGAGAGAGAGACTTTCAGAAGTGTGCCCCGGAGCGAAGCCTTTGATGAGGATAGCATCTCCACCGTGCGGGTCGCCTGGTGAAAACCGACCTATCGGCTACTCCGGTCGCCGCGCGCGTGTCTGCGTGTGTGTCTGCGTGTGGGTTTGGGTCTGCGTGTGTGTGTGTGTTTGTGTCTGCGGGTGGGTTTTGCGTGTGTGTGTGTGTGGGTTTGTGTGTGTGTGTGGGTTTGTGTCTGTGTGTGGGTTTTGTGTGTGTGTGTCCGCGGGTGGGTTTTGCGTGTGTGTGTCTGTGTGTGTGTGTGTGTGTTTGTGTCTGCGGGTGGGTTTTGCGTGTCTGGGTCTGCGTGCGTGGGTTTGCGTCTGCGGGTGGGTTTTTGCGTGTGCGTCTGTGTGTGTGTGGGTTTGTGTCTGCGTGAGGGTTTTGCGTGTGTGTGTCTGTGTGTGTGTGTGTTTGTGTCTGCGGGTGGGTTTTGCGTGTGTGTGTGTGTGTCTGCGAGTGTGTACTGCAAGCCAAACCGAGCTCACGGCCCGCGGTAAGACGATGGCAATGCAAACACAAACGTTTACCGCCTTTTCTCAACCCCCCGTTCGCTTCTCTTGCTCCGAGGAGAACTATAAAAAACGAATGTGCTTCCCCTCCGTGCCCAACCCCCACCCCCCACACCCAACCCCCCCAACCCGCCCTTCTGCTGGGAGCAATATCATTTCTCCTGAAAAATACGAGAGCGTCCATCTTATCTGCTGGCTTTCAGCTGTCTGCGCTAATTCAATAAAGGGCGCGGGAACATCCATAGCGGGAACATCTCTAATCTGAGCAGGTATATGGAGAGGCACAGAGTGGGAGTGGGGGGTGGGGGGGGGGAGAGAATGAGGGGGGGGGAGAGAGTGAGGGGGCGGAGAGAAAGAGAGGGAGAGTGGACAGAGAGAGAGAGAGAGATGTATATTATGTCTGCGTGTTACATGTATACTGTAGCTCGTAATCTACGCTTTGATTCG
This sequence comes from Anguilla anguilla, assembly GCF_013347855.1. Classification (NCBI taxonomy): domain Eukaryota; kingdom Metazoa; phylum Chordata; class Actinopteri; order Anguilliformes; family Anguillidae; genus Anguilla; species Anguilla anguilla. The sequence continues at coordinate 6,845,416 of NC_049216.1, forward strand.
CCGGCATTTGTCCCCTGAATTTCGTGACAGTACAGCAAAACAAACCGAACTGAGAGAGGGGGAGAGAAATTTCAGTTAAAGTCTAGTGTTGCATTTCTTCTTTAGCCCTATTTGCTACAGGAATCTAAGGTGTCGTAGTATTACCCTCCTTTGTTGTATACAGCGGGGAAAATTGTGGGGCAAACACGACACCCAATACAAACACAAAGGAGCCGGCAGCACTTTACCCGAAAAAAAAAAGAACTAATTGCCCCTCCTAACGTTTCCCCCCCAATCCGCTCTCGTCCCTTAAATTTGCGAGACTAACAACCTCCTGTCGCGCTCGACGTTTTCTCGTCGCCCTTTGTCGACTTCGAACCGGTCGAATCCGGCGGGGGACAAAGAGAAGGACTTCCTGTTTCCCGGGCCGACGGCTGGAAGCGGGAGCTCCGCCCACCGCGACATAAAGCGCGCCGCGTTTATTACCCAGAACTACAACGGGGCCCTAAACCACTGCAGCGCCACCCTTTTGAGTTTCCCCCCTATTTCCTGCTATCAGAATACAAGACATTACCCCCACCCCTCCTTCACCCCCCCCCCCCCCCCCCACGGGCCTGCGGGGGTTCCAAACGCACGCCCGGTTTGAAAGGGTTAAATGGCCCACGGATGGGAGATGAACTCCTGCCTGTTGTAGACAGGACAGGAAATGACATCACACCTAGACTCTCTCTTGTGGCTCCTGCAAAAGGGCATCAACCTGGGAAGGGGATATTTAGGTAACCCATAAATGCCTAAACCCCCCCCCCCCTTCCCCGAGGGCTTCCAGCCGCCCGACGCATACCTGGAGAACGTCAACTGTCACTTGACCGCGGTGGCGACAAGGGGGGGGGGGGGGGAGGAGGACCGAGGAACGTCTAAATCAAGGAGTTCTCCCCTTTCACGGGCTTGGTCCTCAGGAACCTGCCTGACCGGCCAAAACAAAAGAGCTGAGCGAGAACATTGCTCCACGTCCGGCGGGAGGGCGGGTCGAGGCCTCTTCAGACCGCCGCGGAGAGGAGGAGCTCCGCTGTCTTGACAGGGTTCCGCGAGACACGGTTAGCGCCTTGCCGCGAGCGCGCGCGCTAGCGCACACGGAAACCACGAACGAACGCGGCTACCATCGATGGAAAGGAGAGAAAACCCGCTCGCGCCCAACGGCGGATTTATTTACTCCCGACAAAGTTAAGCCGGAGATCGAGCGAAGCGGTCGAGGGAACGGGGCGCAAAACGTCCGCGGCCGAGAACGAATTCCTCCGCTCGAGAACTAACAAATATTTCGTAAAAACCCAGGACGTTGCAACCGAGCATAACGTGTAGCATCGGTCCACGAATTTAAACCAGGAGACCAGTCTCTAAATCAGAGTCATCGGTACGCTACTTCAGGCGAGAGATGCAGAATGTTCCGCTAAACGATCTACGCCAGCGCGCTCTTTCAAATAACGCGGAGGTTTGGAAACGAGTGTCAAAGCGAAGTACCAATTGACAGTCAACCAAAAAATAAAAAATATACCAGCTCAACGACAGACTGTTTCCACGTATTTTCATTTTCCAGATTAAAATGCGTTTCTGTACGTGTAATTGCGGTCAAAGTGCCATTTTGGTCAACCAGTAGGTCCACCAGGCAAACTTCCCTGTGCAACTTCCCTGTACCCTAAAATTCAAAGGAAACAAATTTTGAAAAATGCTCGGGCCAGACACGGTCGGATTTTTTGACTCTGAGAAGCGCCAGACTCCACGGGGCCCGAGCGGCCCGGGGTAGGGCGGCGAGGGCCGGCCATTTTCGGCCACCGCGGTTAACGATGAAGCTTATCACCGTCACAAATTAGCATTAGGTTTAAAAAAAAAAAAAAAAAAAGCCTTACTGTGCCCTTAAAAATGCATGTGGAAACACTAAACCCAATGACAAAACTTTTAGATTAGATTAGATTCAACTTTATTGTCATTGCACAGAGTATACGTACTGAGACAACGAAATGCCCGCCATAGATAAGCGCTGCACGAATAGGACGCAAACCTGCAGCGTCCACTTCCTGTTTCTCCCCGTTCGCTCCCGGCAAGGCCGAAACAACGAGGCTAAGCTACGTTAGCAGAAAATGCAGACCAGGGAGGGGGGTCCCCGCATAAGGGGTCGCGTTCCGACGCGTCGCCCCGAGCGATTACCGCCGACCGACGCTAACGCGCGGGTCACGGAGCGCCGCGGCGCCTCCTGCCTCGGCCGCGGCCATCGGACCGCCTCTGCGATCGCAGCGCACCTCGCAAAAACCCGCCCTCACGGAAAACAGCACACTGAGGTCCGGGAAACATTAAAACGGATGAGGTTTCAAAAGGCCTCACTGCCCTGCCCACCCCACCCCCCCACCCCCCCCATTCATTCAAGGACAGCCAAACCCCGGTGAGCAGAAGCGGGAATCTAGACGTCCAGTGGTGTGGAAATCTTGGTTGAGAGGCGTTCGGACAGAGAGAGAGAGTGTTATGACCCCACCATTGCTCAGGTTTTTACCCGGATGCAGCCCGGCTATATGCTAGCCGGCTAGAAAACATTTGGGGTTTTCACCTGAACACCTAGACCGCGCTTCGTTAACTTTTTACCACGAGAAATGTTAACTGGGATTTCACACTTAACTCTGAAGCATCTTACGCACCCCCCCACCCCCTTCCCCCAACCCTACCTAGCAACCCCTCTGTGAACAAGATTATTACTTGCAGGTCTAAATAAGCCTTATTTTGCCAGAACATTCCATGTATTTTACAGATAAAACTGCAGGGCACAACAGCTGAATTTTGGAGGGAAAATCAAAAAGGGTCACAAAAGCTCAAACAAGTTTAAAACAAACTCACCAAACAAACATACAAACAAACAAATAAAATGACCCCAATGCAAGAAGCAAGAAGCGAACACCTCAACCGTTTTTTCAAAGACAGAAACGCAGAAACACAGGGAGACCACATTCGCTATTTTGAGCAAGAGCCTAAGCAGTTATCTACTGCAGGCCCCATAAACCACATTAATTATTCTTTCTCAGCATCTCAGTCTTATCCACAGGGATGAGCTTCACAGCTAACGAACCCCGTGATCCATTCACACTCCTACAATTTTTACAGCGACGAGGGGTCAAGAAACTTCCGGAACTGAAACCGCAGCGTCTAGAACAAGACTCGAACCCGAGACACAGAGGTCCAAACTGCGCCACGAGAAGCTCCAATGCACCCCTGCTGGCTTTTAAACCAGGTATCCGGTGCTTTCGCAGCAAACTGAACCTATCATCTATCATCCAATCAGAACGCAGCACACACCCCCCCCCCCTCTCTCTGGACCCGCCCCCCTTGGTTACAGGGGTCTGGTGTCAGACAGGGGGGGAAAAAACATCAAGCAGGCGATGACAGGGAGCCTTCCTGACCGTACACGCTCGTCGTAGCTACGCCGGGGCCAGGGGCGGCCCGAAGGTTCAATTTCATTGGAGGGGGAACTATGCTCGTGAACACGGCATCGTGAACAGACATGCACGCGCGGTATGCGGGAGTCCACGCCACCACACAGCACAGCAGCAGCGCCTCGCAGAGAGACACAAAACTTTCACTCCCGAGCGAACGCCGGGATTCAGCCCCCTACCAGACAAACGCGTTCGAAAGATTCGGAGGCTGAAAGCTACAAAACCTGTGACTGATTACATTACATTACCGCCATTTAGCAGGCACTCTCATCCACAGCGACTTACACAACTTTTTGTAATTTTGCCACTAGCAACCCTCATTCTGTGTTCTCGTCCCGCCACGATTTCACCTGGGACGGGAAAGTTTGAGGAGAGGAGTCTTTCCTTCACGTCCCGAACCGCCCTGACCCGCCCCCAAGGCGAAACCGCCCCCCCCCCCCCCCCGCCCCACCCCGCCCCCGAGGCGCGTGGGGGGAACTCACATGTGCACGTGCGGCGGCTGGAAGCGGCTCTGGTTGATGTTGTAGTGGGTGAAGGCCTGCGTGGGGTTGGCGCTGTACTCGTCCACGGCCACCGTCACCTTGCCCTGCGACGCCATTCCGTGAGCCATCCCCCCGCCGTTCGCACATGAGCAGTTCAGCGGGATCCGGAGCGGGGCCTCGCGGCCGGCATCCTTCAGAAGAGCCCCCTCAGAGCCAGGCGAACCGACCGGCAACCGCACCAGTCTGCAGTCTGCACCTGTACACAGACACACACACACACACACAGATACAGATACACACACATACACACACAGATACAGATACACACACATACACACACAGATACACACACACACACACACACACACACAGATACACACACACACACACACACACACAGATACAGACACACACACACATACACGCACGCACACAGATACACATACACACACACACACAGATACACGTACACACACACACACAGACACACACACACAGACACACAAAAAAACAAACCAACCAGCTCAGCATTTGTGAAGGCACACAAAGGTCGGAACTTGTAAGAGTGCAGTTGTAACTTTGTGGGAACCCCCATGACTTGGGCCGCTTTTACTGTTTTATTCATACTCTACACCACGTGCGGCGTACATTAATTACTTCATCGAGGGCATTCAATTCTCACGTGAATTTAGAATGATAAACAATAGAGTACTAGATAAAGCCGCAGGAGAAAGGTCTGGAAGTGTTCATACACTAAAAGGATTGCTGGAAAATCACAAAAGTGTACAAGTTTCCATATTGACCGTTTTCAAGACACATTTTTTATTATATATATATATATATATATATATATATATATATATATATATATATATATACACACACACACTTTATTAGGTACACCTGTTCAACTGCAAACTGAACCCGTTAACGGGGTTAAATATCTAATCAGCCAATCACGTGGCAGCAACTCAATGTATTTAGGCATGTAGACATGGTCAAGACGATCTGTTGAAGTTCAAACCAAGCATCAGAATGGGGAAGAAATGTGATTTAAGTGACTTTGAACCTGGCATGGTTAATGGTGCCAGACGGGCTCGTTTGAGTATTCCAGAAACCGCTGATCTACTGGGATTTTCACGCACAACCATCTCTAGGGTTTACGGAGAATGGTCCGAAAAAGAGAAAATATCCAGTGAGCGGCAGTTCTCTGGGTGAAAATGCCTTGTTGATGGCAGAGGTCAGAGGAGAATGGCCAGACTGGTTCGACCTGACAGAAAGACAACAGTAACTCAAATAACCACTCGTTACAACCGAGGCATGCAGAAGAGCATCTCTGAACGCACACCACGTCAAACCTTGAAGCAGATGGGCTACAGCAGCAGAAGACCAATCCGGTACTAGCAAAATGTACCTAATAAAGTGGCCGGTGAGTGTGTGTGTATATATATATATATATGTGTGTGTGTGTGTGTTTGTTTTTTTATGCAGTGAACAAGTAGCATTAAGGGTAAATATTGATAAGAGACAGCGTTATCGATAAGCAGTAAACTGACCGTCAGTCATTTTAAAGTAGCCTAATAATTTATTGACTCAGGAAGTCTGTATAAATTCCTTGTTGGAATGACCTTTGCAAACCTGTAAAATTTTAAACTGTTCCATGCTCCTCTATTTTCTATAAACAAAATGTAAAAACAATAACACTTCGGCCGAGTTAAAATAATTATGAGCAACCGTTTGACATTAATTCGGTATTTGTAATAAAAATCCAGAAATCTAACCACGCTGGATAAAACGGACATTAAACTGAACGTCCGTTGAACCGCTTTTATGAAAGCGCAGTGACACCAACTATTCACACTTTGCACTGATGAGAATTTACTTTCTCCTTTGGCACATAGTGATTTAAGTTACACTGGAGCCTTCACGGCTGAAGTTTTGCAATAGGCTACAGTGGAAGTATAACTACAAATAACTGCACAGAATGGCAGATGCAGTGGGCTATGCTATTCAGATTTTATTTTTAATTCGCAAAACAAAAATATCTAAACAAAGGAATGGGAACGAATTCACCCCCCAATCGCAACCACACACACACCTGCATTTTAAAAAAACATAAATTAACAAATATAACAAATTAATATTTGTCAGTCAAGCAATACATTAGAATCATAAATGGGATTTGCAACCGGATTTCGCGTCGCCTACTTAAAAAGACCATTTAATGCAGACTATGTGCATTTGAGCATTCCTCAGCAAAAAAGGTGCACGTTTCACAAAATAGTAAGTATCGCACGTTACAACGCATAAAAAAATGTCAGAGCATTCTCTGCAGCAAAAAATGAAACCAGTTTAACTCCAGGAACTGACCCTGTTCGACATGTAAATTACCGGCAACGCTTGCTTTTTCATGCCGCCCAGGAAGCTCCTTCTCCCGGCTTCTGCTCTGGTTCGCTCGCCGCTGGCGTTCGTTTCCCCTTCGCTATCTCTTCTGATTTATTATAGCAAGTAGCCAATGGGTTTGACTTCGGCCCCTCCTGGCTTTTATACGAGATTTCCTGCCCAGCGTCATTCATGCTAAAGCCTTCCACGATCACTGCTATAAAGCCATCGTTAATTTAAAATCAAAACAATGCCGAGAGGTCAAAAGGTTCAATTGAGGATATATAATTCAGCGGATGAACTGTTCGCCACATTAACAGGAATAAAGCAACACGAGGTTACACTATCCTTACAGCTTTCTTCTTCAAAATTATTCTCAAAAAGACCGACCAGTCCCGACTACCAATAAAATGTTTTTCTACCTTTGTCAGTTTTATCCAAATCCCTCCCTCTACATTTAAACAAGTTAGGCCTCAGAGATGTCACAGTCTTTTATAATGCAACGAATTACGGATGCATTTATATATTGCAAACACAATTCCATCTTCACCTAGACTCGTGAACTTTGACCAAATTACTTTGCAGGAGTCCATTTATGAAAACAAAACTGGGCATTTGCTAACCAATATTTTCGTTAGCAACATTAGCACATGTAAACTCAGAAGCTACACTGTGCAATGCCGATAACCTAGCGAGAACTAAAACCTTCCCGTTGCATTTTGGCTAAGTGAACGATTTAGCTTCGGATCTTACGTTTCGCGTTACATAATAAACTCTGATCTGTCTGGTGCTTGATTTAGGTACTGCAAACAATAAAACAATAATAATTTAAAAATCAAGTTTTCATAAAGTACTGTGCAAGAAATTCACTCTTTCACCGAAAATGACTTCTCAAGAGAAAGAGGGAAAGAGACCACATTGAACCTCTGACACCGCACGTTACAAGATCACTGCGCCGCCTTCCACGTAACATTATTGTTTTTAATCAAGCACAATGTGACTACCCAATCCTTCACCATATATTTTATTTCAAATAATGCTAAGAACACCCGCATATGCGGTGAACCGCTGAACTAACCTCCTGATCTTTCTCCTTGTAAATGACAAGACACCTCTAACCCACGGCTTTGTGTCTTGCTATTTTTTCGAAGCGATTTTCTCGCAAATCGGGGGGTGAATACCTTTCTGCTTGCCGAGATGTGTCCCGGGGCTGCCCTCTGCGTTGTTAGAGACGCCGATCCATAGAAAACGAATGCAGATTCGGGCGGCGGAAAGGTTGAGGTTGGAGCAAGTAGGGCAGAACCTTCGACCCTGAGGGACCTCCGGCTGGCTGCCGTGGAAATGAGACAGACAGAAACCGTGAGCGTGCGAGAGCGCAGCCTCGATGTGGGAGGAAGGGAGCCAGCGAGCGTAGTGCAGTGCGAGGGGACTGCCACTGGGGTCAGAGAGCACAGCACAGGCACACACGGGGGGAAGCCTCGCGCACACCATTTACTGTGCCGCGCGCCCGAAACTGCCATGACACGTCGCTTCCACCTTGAAATGATTTTACCAGTTTGTTTCAGAAGCATTTTCGGAACAGGTATCTCGCAACCAGCGAATGCTGCTTCAAACGCCACAGGAACAAAAGGGCTAAGAACAGCAAGGATAACTAGATATAGTGCTATCATACAATAAACCTGCTATAGAACATACTGTAGGCTAAACACATCACTATTCCAGTGTTTTTTTTTCAGCGCACGGACAGACACGCACACAGCAAATCGAGTAACGGGGCTAGTGGCAAAAGTTCAATGATTTATCATGTTTTCCTCAATACCTGGATACAAAAAGTCAAATTTCTCTCTTTTCCTAATTGAAGGTGCAGTGCAATGGAGGTCCACTGAAAATTGCACTTGTTTTGAATGCTAAAAGCATAATTTTGTCTAAAGAGGCAGATGAGAAAGGCATTCGATTTTTTATTTAAAAAACAGAAGCATAGTTTGTTTTTGCAGGATAATGGCAGTGGGTTGGGGGGTGGTTTGTTAGGTGAGAAGTGTGAGAAGGAAGGAGGTGGGGGTGACAGAATTGCTGCAATTGAGGGCTCCCCAGAGTGGGCCTGTCATTGGCCAGGTCAGAGTGTAATGGACAGCGACCTCCTCCCCATGATAGAGACATTACCACTCTGGCACAGTGGACCGGCGTGGCCGGCAAGCAAGCTGGAGGTCTGCGATGTGAATGTGTCAGAGCACGAGAGGCCAGCACCCCCAACCCCCCCCCCCCCCATTCGCTCCGGGAGTCTGGAGGTTGACAGCAGTTGCAAGCTGGAAGGTGTGTTGCTGGGGTGTGTGGGGATGCTCTGCGCGTCAGGATGAGCATCTGAGTATGTTTGGGTCCATTTGTAGTGTGTGTGGGTCAGTTTGTAGTGAGTGGGTCTGTTTGTATTGTGTGGGTCTGTTTTTAGTGAGTGGGTGTGTTTGTAATGAGTGAGTCTGTTTGTATTGTGTATGGGTCCGTGTGTAGTGAGGTGGGTCTGTATTTAGTGAGTGGATCCGTGTGTAGTGTTTGTAGTGAGTGTGGGTTTGTGTGTAGTGAGTGTGGGTCTGTATGTAATGAGTGGAGTGAGTGTATTTAGTGAGTGGGTCTGTTTGTATTGTGTGTGGATCCGTGTGCAGTGAGTGTGGGTTTGTGTGTAGTGAGTGTGGGTCTGTATGTAATGAGTGGAGTGAGTGTATTTAGTGAGTGGGTCTGTTTGTATTGTGTGTGGATCCGTGTGTAGTGAGTGTGGGTTTGTGTGTAGCGAGTGGGTCTGTTTATAATCCACCACAGTGGGCCCATAGGCTGGATTTGCAATTCCGCTCCTCATATTATGGAGGACGAATGAACTTATTTAATTTAACGTTATTAAAAGCATAAAATTGGGAGTTAGTCGAGCGGGCCAATCTTCGGAGGGCTGGGGTGGGAGAAGGATTACCAATTTTAGGCTATACAAATTCACTGCATGTAAACTATGACCGTTCTGTGTTATGTGTGTATGTGTGTGTGTATGTGGGGGGGGGGGGGGGTCATCTGTTTTTTTTAAAGAGTCTAAATGAATAGATAAACAAATCACTTCAAAAGCCCCAAGCCCCTCGCATTTCTGATACCACCATGCAAATGTGATTTTCAGAAGCGCAGTAAGCGCATCCTTGTACCATTTCACGCGACCCCGCGACGCGTTCACATCCCCGCCGATCGCCGAGCCGAGGTGGATTTTCTAATTTTACTGACACGCTTCAATTTCCCGCAGCCCTCTTTGCGGCTCGCTCCGCCGTCGCGGCTCAGAGGGTAATTTCCATTTGACTTTTCTCTTATCTCCGGAAATACATTTCCATCTACTAGCCTCTGGGTGCTAACGTGGGGCCCCGCGTTTAAATTTCATTCAGCGAGCCCGCGTTTAAACATTTGACCACCATTTGTTCCTCCTGGTTACATTAAAAAAAAAAAAAAAAAAAGATATAAAAAAATAAAGTGTCCAAATGTCAAATGAGAAATGGCTTTTGCCATGAATTTTTTATTCTGTTTCAGTCCAGATCACATTTACACAAAGGAAAATGTAAATGTTATTCAGGTTGTTAATATAAGCCATATATTTTATAACACAGTATATATATATATTTATATATATATAACCCTTAAACTGACTTCCATGCTATTGCGAAAAGAATAAAATGCATATTAAGTAATAATAGTAGAATTCAATTCTGAGCAGCTTTTATTCATGCAATGTATGGTGTTTCCCCAAGCTTGAGGACAATACTCGACCGAGCATCTTGGCTGCAATGTTTAAGATTTGTGTTTATCACAATTTTGTCTGCCACCCTTCGTCTAAATAACAGCAAGGCTAATCGAAAAAGGACATGATTTTCATTGTTAATTTCACAGTAAAGAATGCCATGAATTGTCTGCGCTTCACAGTGTGTCGTGGGCTTGCATTTTAGTTGAACAACAAAATAGACAGGGGCATTTTTATTGGTGCGTGAGAGAAACCGGCAAGCTAGCCGTGTGACTGCACAGTGAAATGTCCAGTGTTAATTCTCCTCTAACAGAGTACATGTATGGACCACGTGTACTCTGTGAGAGTTGATTTAGCACTGTTAACACTTTACATTTCACTATGTACATCTGATGAAAGCACAGATATATTACTCATGTTAAATAAACAGGGCATGGTTAAAATAAGTGATGATGTGATTATTTATTTATTTAATTAATTGCTTGTTTGGTTCTGCTTTGCTTATGGAAGGGGAGGGTACGTAGAGGCGAGATTTGATAGGTGTAAACATGTGACCCTTTTGCTAATCACGCATTATAAACGTGATTCAAACCCCAACATTAAAATCAGCTCTCATTTGTAATCATCTCTCGGGCTGGCAGTAAATCAGCCTCGGTCCAAACGACCCTCCGTAAATCAGCGCCACGCTCCTCGCATATGCAGTGTTTTTAACGGCGACAGAACCGCACCTCCAGTGCGTTCAATCACGGGCACGTCGCTCTATGGTATATAAATGCAAATGAATGCGACGTCTGCTTAGAAGCTCCTCTAAGATGCGTATATTGAAAGTGAATCAAGCGGGTTTCATGTACAACAGCGGTTGGGCAGATTAAAATTCTGCTACCGGTCCATTATAATCCTCCCACAAGGATTAACTATTCTTTGAAACATTTCCCTTTTTTTCTCATTGTGCACGGTAACAGATAATTTGCATAATTGGAGCCCTGCATCCTCCTTTGAACTAATCTGGAATTCTTTCTTTTTAGAGTATTTATACATATATATATATATATATATATATTGCATCATGGTTTTACAGGATGAAAATCACTACATTAGCCCCAGCTATAAAAGGCCAGATCCAGGCCATATGAGACTGTTTAAATCTGCCCAGTGCAGGGCTGGTGCTTTATAACCAGTTGGAGCGGAACGCTGGGGAGGGGGGGTTCCACAAAAATCCAGGATATTAATTTTTGGCACAGAAGAGGAGCTTCTAGCTGTGGACGGAACAGGCCTCCCATTTTTACGAGAGAGCAAGCCGTCGCCCCGCTCCTCCAGAGCTTTCCGACTCTCTGCGACTGGAAGCTCCCTCATCGATTCCTGTCCCCTTTAGCCCGAATAAAGATACTTATTTCCTGGAGTGGAGTAATTTGGCGCGGGTCCGAGCTTCGTGAACGCAGAGCGCACCGCGGGCGTGAAAATTGTCCTCGGCGCCGCTGTTCTCAGCGCGTCTCTCAGGAAGAGGCTGAGCCCGGAGCTCAGATCGGCCGGGTAAACCTCGGAAGGAACGCGGAGGCTCGGTGTTTGCCTGTTTACCCCTGAGCCTGTGAGTGAGGTCTGGAAACAGCACAGGCGTATCTGTGTTTGTCCTTACGTGCTGTAATAGCACTGGGCTGAAGAGATTTATGGGGACACGGGGGCGGGGGGGGGGACTTGTGAATATACCGGGGACGCCGTGCAGACTAAATCTGACAAGAGCCGTATAACTCATCGCATTACAGCTTGTTCTATTGTGAGAACAAACTAATTAAGAATACCAAGCAAAGAATATTCATATTAGATCATAAATGGATTTATATATAGATACATATATATATATTTTTTACCGATGAACGCATTTCTTTTTTTCAGATTGTACGGAATAACTGAACGGGCGAGCTCTGCTCGTTCGCGTCCGTTTTGGCGAAGTTACCCGACGGCGCGCCTCGTTCGAACGGCAAGGTGAGCGCTAATCGGCGTCGCCCGCTAAGCCGTCTTTTCACAGGCGGGCGCCCCGAAGTCGTGGCGATCACGCGGCGGCCTCCGTCGAACGAGGCGAGACGGACGGACGGACGGACGGACGCGAGGGGGGCGGGCGGAGGGCGCGACAGAGGGCAGCGGGCAGGCGACCGGCGGAACGGGACGCGGAGACGCGGAGACGCGGGCGCGTCCGGATCGCCCCGTTTAGCGAGGCGCCGGGGGGCGGGGAAGAAGGGAACTTCAGAAGGAAGGGAAATAAAAACAGACAAACAAACAACAGAACGGTGCAATTTCTCTTCTTTTAAAAAAAGGAAAGAACGAGCAAAGAGAGGGAGATTTGTGCGAGAGAGAGAGAGAGAGAGAGAGAGAGGGTGATTATGTGCAAAAATGAATCTACAGGAAAGTCTGAGTCGAGGTTTCATTGCTTTCTGTCCTGCTGTGCGGCTTGATAGGGTTTCCGTGGTGAAGTGTGAAGGGGGGGGGGGGGGGGGGGGTGAGGGGGATGTCAGGCGCTGCGACGATGCCGCCCTAATGTGGAGATGAACCGGCGGCCGATGGGAGGACGCGTGGCCCAGAATCCAAGCGCGCTGGTTTGGAAGCTCCCCTCTCATTGCCCGCTCTGTATTTCCTGCACACGCGAGCCAACCCCCCCCCCCCCTCCCCCCCCCCATTTTCACCCCGGGTCCCGATTTCAAATTTAAATTTGACGCCTCCACCCCGGATTGACCGTAGCTGCTGGTCCGCGGGTAACGGTGTGGGCTCTGGGTTCGCGTCCAGGCCACACTCCACACGTCCCGGCAGTTGGATGTTGGTTCTTGACACCAGGATCCCATGGCAAAAAAATCAGACTTTTATGCTCAGACACAATTACCATATGCATCCAAACAAATAAAGTAATGAGTATACTGTAGCTCCTAATGGCTTGACATGTATCTGTCAGGAATTAAGAATGATATGATTTTATGACAGAAATGTTATATTAATCATTTCAAATACATTTATATAAAAATAAGAAGCAATGCACGTGAAATAGGGGGACAATTCAATTCAATATCTATGGAGCAAACCCGCTACATGAAAAATGCTCTGATTGAAACATTAGAATATTAGTGTGCATTAGATCTCGGTTGCGCAAAACAAATATCAACAGCAAATAGCAAATTTATCATGATTATTCGTGCAATTTCTGTATCAGCACGACATTCATTATAGCCTTCATGATAGTCCAACTAAACAAACGTCCCTTTTATTCCAATAGGCAGATTTTTTTTTTTTATTGCATTCCATTTCAGTGTTTGTTTGTCTCCATCACTCTGAATGGTAATTATTGAAATACAGACACGGCCTCTCGGTCGCGGTCGGAGGGCTGACCCTGTGTTCCCCGCAGGCCAGGGGCAGGTGCACTTTTCATTATGCTAAACGCCGAACAGGACCGGCGCACCGGGCTGATGCGTTATGTCCCTGTCACGTGACTTCCCCCGGAGCGCCGCGGAATATCAATGATTTACGCGCCCGTTTCGCCGCAACCGGTCAAAACCAGGAATGAGAGATGCGCCCGGCCGGTCGGGACGCTATCTTTCTAATTTTGGACCTGGAAGTTGTTTTTAGCTCCCGACGCTTCTGACCAATCAGATTGGCAGTCCTGCCCCCCCCCCCCCTCCTCCCCCCCACCCCCAGAAAGGAGATCGCACAAATTTATGCAAAGCCTGTAAATGATTTATACTGCGGTGAACAACAAAGGGCTTTTTATTGGTTCGTGGGCAAGAGGAGCATGGGCTACATTAATGGAGAGAGAGAGAGAGAGCAGGAGTGTGTGAGGGAGGGAGAGGGGTAGAGAGAGTGAGTGAGGGAGAGAGAGGGGGATAGCGAGAGTGTGAGAGGAATGGGGGAGAGAGCGGGAAATAGAGAGTGTATGAGGGAGGGAGAGGAAGATTGAGAGAGTGTGGGAGGGAAAGAGAGGGGGATATAGAGAGTGTGGGAGGCAGAGAGAGAGCAGGAGAGTGTGAGGGAGGGAGAGGGGGATAGACAGAGCGTGGGAGGGAGAGAGAGAGCAGGAGTGTGAGGGAGAGAGAGGGGGATAGAGAGAGTGAGTGAGGGAGAGAGAGGGGGAAAGAGAGTGTGGGAGGGAGAGAGAGGGCGATAGAGATGGTGTGTGAGGGAGGGATGAGGGAGAGAGCGAGTGAGGGAGGGAGAGGGGGATAGTGTGTGAGAGAGGGAGAGGGGGATAGAGAGGGTGTGTGAGGGAGAGAGAGGGGGATAAAGAGAGTGTGTGGTTTGGGTCATCTTTTCCGAAGGTCACGCTGGTTGCGGGTATTTAGTTACCGATAACTGTTACAGTATTTCTTACTGTGTCCTGACAATAGAGGAGTTTACATCAATGGCAGTCTGCTTTAGAGAGAGTTGAGAGGGGTCACCGAGGTCAAAGGTCAGAGGGATTTTTATATAAACACTGATATCCTTATTAGGTGTCTGTACAATGTGCGCTACGCTAGCCCGAGGAAGGCCCGACGGACACGGGAAGGCTAACCGTCGCTGATGCCAGGGGGTGTCGCGTGGTCCGCCGTGCAGATGGAGGCGGGATCCCCGTTCTTTCGTCTCCGAAGACAGTTTGTTCGTGAGGGCGTGGCCACGCGCGGCGAGTCGCGGCGACGCTTGCCCGCGGCGCTCCGAAGGTGCGGCTGAGCCCGGAGCAGGGTGAGCCGCGCGGTTAGCCTCGGGCTGCTCGGGAGAGGAGGGCGCGCAACCCCTGCTCGCGCTGCTCTGGGCGTTTCGTTCGTCTCCGTTTGCGAGCGCGACGGTAATCTTGTGCGGGAGACCCAGAGGTAGCACTGTGTTAGAGGAGGGGGGAGGCTGAAGGGTGGGTGGGTGCGTAGGGGTGCGTGTGAGGAGGGCTAATGGCTTCTTTCATTGATGGCAACGGCACCTCAGTGGCAGGTAGAACCCCACCCCCCCCACATCCTGCACCTGTCACTCTGGGATCCACCCGTCACTCCTGTCACCTGTTACCCCTCCACCTGGGACGTCGCCTTTGACGGTGAGGGTGACGCACGGAGGGCTGTTTCGTCTCTCGGCGTCCCCATCGCTGCCTTTAAGGAGCGGTTCTATAGGTAGGGCAAGGGGGGAAGCTCTGTGCCGATATTCAAGCAAACAGGGGGAAGGGGTCCGTCCGCCCATTTGCATACCGTCGGGTCCTCGGCTACTGCGTCTGAGCGGCTGCTCTTTGTCTCGAGGGTGCAATTTAACCCCCCTCTCCCGCGGGACAGATCCGTTCGGCTCTTCAAAAGACGCTAAAACGCAATCTGCTGGCTTCGGGCGGGTTCCAGCCAGAGAAATCGGCCACTCGTCAGAGCCTAGGACGGAGTGTGGCACAGTGGGTAAGGAACTGGGCTTGTAACCGAAAGGTCGCCGGTTCGATTCCCGGGTAAGGACACTGCCGTTGTACCCTTGAGCAAGGGTACTTAACCTGCATTGCTTCAGTATATATCCAGCTGTATAAATGGATACAATGTAAAATGCTATGTAAAAAGTTGTGTAAGTCACTCTGGATAAGAGCGTCTGCTAAATGCCTGTAATGTAATGAGTCAAGACAGATTAAAAAAATCTCCTTTTTCACCTCCCCCCCCCCCACCCCAAGGAAGGACATTTTCTGTTCTCGGTGAAAAAACACGTCAGGTAATAATAAAACGCGCCGAACAACGTCGAGGAATTAGCTCCAGCCGTTCCGAACGTACGCGTTAAATAAGACCGACGAAAACGAGGTCCGGCTCTCGAAAGGAAGCCCTCCACAAAAGGTGGAGCTCTCTCTCTCTCGAAAGCCCGGTCCAGACTGAGCCGGCTGTAGACCGACAGATGGCCGACTCGGAGAACCAGCCAGCTCTGCTGCGAGGCCCAGTTGGTTGTGAAAGGCTGCCGTTTGGAACGCGCGAGAGTTTTTCGATCGACGCCAGTCTAGCCGCTGAGCTGAAAGTAGGCGGAACACTCCGGTGAGCTTCGTGAGCTCTCGCGCTTCTGAAAGACGCGAAGCGGACGAGCTTTCGGTCTCCGCCGTTCGAAGAGAGGGAACGACGCAAACGCAGAACGTTCCAGAAAATCAGTTGCAATACATACCGCGTGTACACACGCAGCAGTTAGCGTCCAAATACTAGGGGGAAAGAGGTGTGGGAGAAAATAAAACGATACCAAATAGCCTGCAACAAAAAAATTACATTAAGAAGAGAGAAAATTTTTGATTTCCATCCAAAAGGTAAAAAAAAAAGGCGGGAAAAGACATTTGGGTTGTTCCAAGTCGTCGTGTCGGTAGCAGGATTTGTTTAGAGATAAGTACTGCCGTACTTCAGCAGTCTGGGGCGAGCCAAGAGATACAGGAAGGCTTACGGTCGCTAATGGCAAGCCGTTTCCCGCCAAAGGAAACCAATCTGCCAAGTTACCGCGTAGCTCAGGAAGAAACACGAGAGCGCCATTAATCCTTGTTTTCAGATTATATAACCATTACAGCATGGACGTCTGTCTGAGTTGACTTAAAAAAGACCCAAAGACACCCCATCCCTACTATAGTCATTATTTTGGTTGATAGCAGACAGACCTGGGTCAAATACGTATTTGCTTTGGATTCAAATGCTTTTCTACGCTTTACTGATCTTGCCTGGTGTATTGTGAACCGATGAAATACTCTCAAAAAGAGCAAACTCTGCCTTCTGGTAATATTGGCAGGCTCGGTTATACCAGGCAAGATCAATAGAGTACGGAAAAGAATACGAATCCAAAACAAATGAGTATTTGACCCAGGTCTGACAGCACAGAATGTCTGACCTAAACATATGAATTTATCCTGGACTGTTATGACGAGTAAAAAAAACCCTCTTCACAGGCTGCTAGGGTATTTATTTTGCTTTGTCCACTCAAACCGATTGTTGGAGATCCACACCCGGGCCCCGTGTGGCCATGCACTTTGTGTACTGTACAGAATTATTCTTATTCCCCAAGAGCTGGCAGCTCCGACTTGTCGAGAGTGGTGGGATTGACGGTGATTCTGCGTGTGTGCGTGACAAATAAGCCTGTTAGGCCAGACGCACACCAGACCAGCGAAACACCGCAAAATCAAAATGAATGCCCCACTTAAAGCTATACTCCATCTTTCAGGCAAAGTGTAACAAGGAAACGTAGACACTGATCAAGTTTCCACACTGTGTCCTGTGGCTATATATACACTCGCTGGCCACTTCATTAAGTGACAGGAGTGGCACCCAGTGTGGTCTTCTGCTGCTGTAGCCCATCTGCTTCAAGGTTTGACGTGGTGTGCGTTCAGAGATGCTCTTCTGCATGTCTCGGTTGTAACGAGTAGTTATTTGAGGTACTGTTGTCTTTCTATCAGGTCGAAGCCATTCTCCTCTGACCTCTGCCATCAACAAGGCATTTTCGCCCAGAGAACTGCCGCTCACTGGATATTTTCTCTTTTTCAGACCATTCTCTGTAAACCCTAGAGATGGTTGTGCGTGAAAATCCCAGTAGATCAGCGGTTTCTGGAATACTCAAACGAGCCCGTCTGGCACCATTAACCATGCCAGGTTCAAAGTCACTTAAATCACATTTCTTCCCCATTCTGATGCTTGGTTTGAACTTCAGCAGATCGTCTTGACCATGTCTACATGCCTAAATGCATTGAGTTGCTGCCACGTGATTGGCTGATTAGATATTTGCGTTAACGGCTGCAGTTTGCAGTTGAACAGGTGTACCTAATGAAGTGGCCAGTGAGTGTATATATATATATATATATATATATATATATATATATATATATATATAAATGAAAATGAATTCCAATTCTAAAGGTTATATTAAAAAGGCAATCTAAAGCAGTGCTGCCCCTATGGTGTCCATATGGTTCCCACAATGCAGTGAGGGCCGGTATGATCCGTGTAACACTGGTTTCCTGTGCCGCTCCACCCATGTCCCAGCCTAACTCCCGCAGATTTACACTGCATCTGGAAACTCCCAGGGGCTGCTCAGATGAGCTTATTCATGGGAAGAAACAGGCATGTTTTACACTGGAAGATGAAGGTCTGTTATCCTCTGGGCCTCATTCTCTGAGTCGGCTAAGGGTTGCCAGGTAAGGCGAATGCTCTCAGCTCTTAAAGCAGGATGGGGGGGTTTCTTGAGTACGTTGGCGGTAAGCTCCCCGTGTGCTCTGACATCGCTGTGTTCCGATCAGTCTGACTTAAGGGCTTTGCAGACTGTGGGCTGAAGCTGATTGGCCAGGCTCCCAAATTTGTCATGCCTATGTGCTAATTGCCACATCTTCCATTCAGCCGAAGTGCGGTGTGTCGCTCTGACGATCTTGTCGGGGGACGTTTTTAAACTTACAATCAACAATTTAGTCATTTATCAGATGCTTTTAGCCGGAGAGACTTCCAAAAGTACATTTCACATGGCAAGCAAGGACAAGAGCGACAGAAACACAAAATTACAGTCATACGTGTGTCTGTCAAAGAGCATCCCTCAAGACCTGCGAGACGAAGTCAGAGAAGGACAAGTTAGGAACTTCAGAAAGTAAAAGTCCTCGCCAGTATTTTATTCCAGTCACCTGGATTTGCTAATTGGCATAATTATTCAGTCAAGAGGCAGAACTAATTAGTGCAATCAGCTGGCTGAGTTCATGAGTGGAAGAAACACACGGCAGGACTTTCACTTTCTGTCTCCTGCACCTTCCTCCCCTGATATTAAGGTTGGAATTATTGCACCTTCTTCAAAACGTTCAGTTTTTAACATTCTAATGAGGGACCTCATGTGCCGCTACGTTAGATACCGGCTTCTAATGCTGTGATTAGGTTAGCGATTGGTAACAAAATGAAGTGTTTACTGCGCGTCCGTGTTGCTTTGTAAATTTAACCGTAAGCCTATTTTTAAAAAAATCTTTTTTTAACAGAATTCAGCCAGCACCTATGTCTGCCTTTTCCCTTAACATTAGGGGATGCTATGGGTTTAGTGGAAGTGTACCATCTACTATAAAGTGCTGGAGAAAACCCTGCAGCCTATTCAAATCTCATTAGCGAAAGCAACACGAAAGTAATGTAACAAGTAATAAAATGCGTTACTATGTACAGAACTCAATAACGCAACGTGACCACACTACTTTTAATGTCAGTTAAATAGGAAATCAGATCCACTTTGAGGTTCATGCGATAGACGAACAAAGCACAAGCACAGCAAAATGGTGTGTTTTAAATCAGCTCTGCTGGAGTACGTCACGCCAATTTTGCACTGATTACAACGTATTTTTTTCTCTTGTCTAGTGAAATTAAATTTTATTTGAAGAAGTGTTGAACCAGCTCTGGACGTTTTACTGTGCTAAAGTCAGTGGAGAGACCTGCAGCCGTTGCCTTATCGCTGATCAATATCTCGCCGTCTCTGACCTGCTTTCATGTTAAGACAAGAGAGACGCAAATCTGTTTTTGGCTTTTCCCCGTTGAGCGTTGAGTGTCACTTTATAACCCTGGCAGCAAATGAGATGCAGAATTGTAGACTGCCAATTATGGACCCCCCCCCCCCACACACACACCCCCTTCAGTGGTTTCCGGGCAGAGTGAGGAGGGGGGGGGGGTGGGGTGGGACATTAAAGGCACTTTGGAACACTTCCACTTGGTCGAAATGGAAAAGTTATTTTTTGAAGTTCGGGCACTTGTCAGAAAATCACAAAGACCAATACTATTCGAAAGAACAATTCCACGTCTGAGTAGTAATAATATATTTCAAAAAGGAAGGAGCAACTTTCTTGCAATTTGCTCCTTACAAAAAAAACCCACTTTGAAGTGTCTGGGGCCCATTTTTGCTCTCTCTTTTTTTTTTGGTCGCAGGTCATTAGGCGTTTGGAGACGCGACCTTTTCGCTGTAGAATCAGCTCGATTCGCAAAAAGGAGAAGTGCTCGCCTTTAATGCCTGATGCCTCCAGCCAACAGCGTTTAAGCTGCTGGGTTGAGCACGGCGACCGGAAAGCCTTTCAGGGGGGGGTCCGCGCGAGCCCAACGCTTTCCGACCGCTCGCTTCGGCGGCGTGAAGAGCTGAACCCCCCCCCCCCCCCCGCCCCTTTTCCCTTTTCGGCGTCAGTAATGGACAGCCCTCCGCGTTCCTCCGGCACTTTCTGATAATTCGCCGCTCGTTTCCAGGGGCTCCCAAGATGGAACGGGGAACCAGAGAGGGTGCGATTGGGGGGGGGCGCTGCTGGGTGATTACTCTAAATGAGGCTGTTCGGGTTGGGCTGCAGAGCCGCCCCCCCCATTCCCCCTCCCCCCCAACCCTGGCATGTGACAGCTCGAGTGCAGGAGGCGGGGGGGGGGTGATAAACGGCGTGAGTGCTGTCTGACCTCTCTGGCCTCCGGGGGTCAGCGAGGGCAAGGGGGAACGTGATAGGTTCAAGTGCCCTCCGTCCAAAAGAACTGGCCCAGGCGATAGAGCGGCGGTTTGGCTCAATGCCCTCCCAGCTCTCATCTCCAGGGCACGGGGGGGGGGAGCTGCCCCTCGTGACCCTGCGGGTGCATGACTCACCCTTAAAACATCAGCCCCCCCCTCCCCCCCCACTTGGCTGGTTCCCTTCTTCCAAATCAAACTACAAATATAGAGGGGCGTTTTTTTTCTTCTTTTTGAATATTTGGGGTCCACTTCTCTGATGGTGGGAAAGGGGACAGCGGACAGGATGAGAGTCTATGGTGGAATTACTCCAGGTTTGATTAGCATTATGCAGAGGTGGATAATCCAGGTTCAGGAAGTAAAAGGTCATCCCAGGATTTTGTTCCAGTCACCTGGATTTGCTAATGAGCACCATTCTTCAGCCAGGAGGTAGAGCTAAATCAGCTGGGCTCAGAGTTCAGGGGTGGATGAAATACATGGCAGGACTTTTACTTTCGGACCCCTGGAATGTCCACCTCTGGCATTATGAGCCGCACGCCATGCAGTCTCAGGCTGGGGTTGAGTTGAAGGAGCAGTCATTCCGCAAGGTCACAGTGCCTTCAGTAATATTCACCCCCGCTGAACCTTTTCACAATCTTTGTTCCTGTTACACCGTTGAAATGACTGTTTCCCCCCTTCACCAACACCATAAATCCAACATATTTGTAAAGCTATAACATGATAAGACTTATGATAGACTAAAAAATGATAGACTTACTTATCTTTTACAAAAACATTCACACCCCCTGGTACTTGGGGTGTGAATACTTTCGCAGATAGGCCTTTGGCAGAAATTCCAGCTTTAAGCCTTCTCGAATATGCCTGTATTTTGAATTTTTTCCCATTACTCTATGCTGATTTGGTCTAACTCTGCCATGTTAGATGAACAGAATTTTTTATGCTAGACAACAATTTCCAGAGAGATATATCTAGGCTTTGGCTGGAACATTTTGGACCACTGACCTTGTTTTTAAACTATTCTGTGTAGTTTTTTGTCATGTACCTTGTGTCAACTGTCCTGTTGGAACATGAATCTTTACCCTAAACACAGATCTCTTGTGAACAGAACCAGATTCTTTTCAGGGATTTGGGTTGATCCATCCTGGCCTTGAAGCAAAAGCCTGCCTAGTTCCTTCTTCTGAAAAGCAACACCCCAGCATGATGTTACAACCACCATGCCTGACAGTACGGACGGGTTTTGGCTTTGCATCAAACATAGTTCAGGGTTCAACTTCAGTCTCATTGGACCACAAAATCTTCAACTGGAAGGTCCAACTTTTAGCCATATGGCTTCTGTCGCATGGCCTAACGTTGGCCGTTTTTAGGACCGGCTTAGGTCTAGACGCTCTCCCAAAGAGGCCAAATGTGAAGTGCTAAAGAGAATGTTGATCTCTGGCCAGTTTCTCCGGTTTCGGCTAACGAGCTCTTGCAGCTCTGCCAATGTTGTCGCTGGCCTATCGGTGAGGTCGCTGACAGCTGACCTTCTCGCCCGGGTGCTTAGTTTGGCAGGGCAGTCTGATGTTGGTCATGTGTCTGGACGACGCCATATTTTTCCATTTTGTTTACGCTGGCTTTAAGTGCGCTCCTAGGAAATTTCAAAGTTTTTTTCCAATCCTTTTACAACCTTTTCCAGCTCGTTCCTTGCCACAACTTCATCTCGAGGTTCCACGGGCCGCTCCTTGGTCTGTCTGACGGCGTGACTGATCTGGTTTGCCGTTTCAGTTGAGAGACCTCACATGCCAGCGATATTTATTTGACACAAGACAAATAAAGAAGGACAGAGGGCAACCTGAAGTCTTGCCATTTGATTTGCAGGGTACGGTGTTTCTCCTATGTTGGATGGACACAGACATAAAGAGAAGATTCTAATGCTGGTCAGGAATAGCCAAAAAAAACGACAATACAGAAAACCTAAGAAAAGTAATCGAATGTTCAAGTTGGAATTATACCACGTATGATAAAATTATTTGTATTGTATTCAAACAGATTTGTGTATTTCATCAAAGCTGAATTAAGTTTTATAATGCTCAAAACAGCCGCATAAAAACCATGAAACTTTTAGCAGAATAGCCTGCTGCACTTTTTGCACAAGAATGCAAATGTATTGCATTTGACAAACACCGTTAAAACAGAAATGCCCTGGCTTAGTGCTTCTTGTCCGTACGGGTGATTAGCTGGAAATGGGGCCAGGTGCAGGGGAGGGGGGCGTGGAATAAATCGCACCCTCAGGAGCCGAGCTGATGGCGGGGGAGGAACGAGCCTTTTCCCGCGCGCGAGCGGATCCTTCCCCGACGTCGCGGCTCCTCGGTCGACGTCCCGGGTGCCGGCGCGATTCCCGCCGGACGAGAGTCGCAAATCAAAGAGGAACACGGCGAATCGCCGGCGCGGGAAAGAAACGAGGGGCACGTGGATAAAAAGTGCCGGTAGATTCCGTGTTTAGACGTACAGATCCCGGAGAATTAATTACATGTAGAAGAACGGCGTTAAAAAGATCCAATCGCAGCATCATCTCTCAGACTTCCCATTGAGCGACGGAAGTAACCGCCATTAGAGCATAGCACTGCATACCTACTCAAACACAAATTAGGACAGAGTGAGGGGCAATCCCTCTGTTCCCCCTTCCTTTCATGCTCCAGGTCTCCTCCACCCATCATCTGAGGGGCTTGGCAGGGGTGCAGTGGGATGATGGTTGGGCGATTGTGTGGATTTGCGTTGGTTCTGCTAGACAAGACTCCAACAAAGGCAGGTCAGGATCTGTCTTGCCCTGCCATGCAGTACCTGCTGCTTTTTCTCTTGGAGAATCGTGGAGCTTAAAGCTGAAGGAACACATCGCATATTAATTTCAGTGGATCTCTCAAAAGTGAGGAGACCCTGGAGGAACATGATTGGCCAGAGGGCTCATCGGTTACAGTGCCAGGTCAGAGGGATACCGGTATCACCACGTGTGCTGCCAGTTCCAAAGCTGGTGTTCTTTGCCATATTCTGACCATCAGTCTGTACAGCACAGACCTCCTTTCGCCTTTCTTGATGGTCTGTATGAAAGACTAGCTCCACCAGAAGAGAGAGGGCAGTTGAGGCCTGGCATGTCTCAGCTTGTCATCATTGGGGACAGTGTTTCCTTCCACCGCTCTCAGTCTATTAATGAATGAGTGGTTTGCAGCCCAACCCCGTATAACTGTGGCCAGTCCTCCCTGCCTACTCTCCCCTTTTTTGAACCCAACTGAAGAATTCTTCTCTGCCTGGTGGTGGAAGGTGTATGATCCCCGGCCCCATGACCAGATGTCCCTGCTGGGGGGCAGTGAGTGCTGGTTGCCTGGCGATACGTGCAGAAGACAGCCAGGGATGGATACGCCACGCAAGCTGGTCTTTCCCTCGATGCGCTGTGAGGAAAAACGTCCAATGGGATGCTGATGTGAGAACATGTGACCCGATGGTCAGGAACGATTGGTCTAAATGTCATGGCCTTTCGGACCTGCTTCCTTACGGTCGTGCTTTTGTTGCTTTTTTCAGTCAGCATTTGAGTTCGGTATTTCTAATTTTGGGTGAAATTCCTTATTGTTTTTTTTTTTTTTTTGGTGAGAAAAGGTTGCAGTTCAAGAGCTGAGCCTTGAAATGTGTTTCCGAATTACAGCAATTCGTCTAGCTGCGCAGGTATTAGTTCATGGGAAAGACGAGACCTGCACAGACGAGAAAAAGACCGAAGACTTTCTTTTAAAAAAATCTCTATTTCTAAAGTGCATTTCAAAGTGCAAGGCGCAAAAAGTGAAAGTACAGCGGGGTTGGTTTTCTCTGGTAAAACCCCCTTAGGAGAAAAAATCAGCCCATGTTGTGGTGTGCTCACTTGTCTTTGGCGCATACTATAGCGATGTGAAGTATGAACAAATAGCATAGGCATACAGCCTAAATGAAGGGTGAATAGATTCATATCAGTAGTGTAGTTTGTATTTTTTTTTTGCCATTGTGTAATCCATTGATAGGAAGAATATATTCATTTGATCACGGGTTATATTGTTTGATGGAAGTGTTTGCTTTTATTGTGTGCGTTTAATGTTTTGTTAGCATAGGAGAATTTTGCAAACAAAATGCGTTTTTCTGGCCAGCAAGCCTCTGTTTAGAACTGTGAAAACTGTTTTGAAAATGTGGCTTCAGAATAGACAAATGTGTTCAAGTAAATTAAAAAAAACTGTAGCACACATGCTCACACCATATAATACGTGAAAACGTATTTCATGGTGGACTATGCTATTGATGAAAAACAGTTTGTTAAAAACAGTGATTGTGACAAAAAAAGTAAAGTCTTCAAAGTTATTCAGTTATTTTTTCAGGACAAAAATAGAAAAACAAAATGCAGAAAATGCACACTGTGTTCTGAAAATGCAGTTTGTGTCTCCATTGTACGTGATATCCAATTCAGTTCCCAGCTGAGAAGTACCTGTATTGATTTGCAAAACCTGCACATAATTGTAATTAAGCTGAGAGGGGGAGGGAGGGGGGGGGGGGGATAACCTTAACCTTTTCCTAAATACGAAGCGCACGCTGAATAGGCTGTGGTATCTTTCCCCCTCTCCAAACAACGGCAGCGATATTAAACGAGCTGATTTCGAGTGCCGTTCTTTCAGGGTTTGACGGTGAGCGTGTAAACAAAGCGAGCTCACCGGCTCGGGGAGCCAGAGGGAACGCTACGCCGCGATCTGATGCAGGCGGCACCTGCGCCGCGGTTAATTAGCGAGCGGGCTAGCGACAACGCTATCTCGGATTTGTTATTATTCCTTACTGTTATGAATACTAATAATAAACATCGGTAGCAGCGTGAGAACAAGTGAACTTAATTTTCTTTGGCCTACTGCAATGATGGTAACGTAATTGACTGAAATGGACGGAATTGACCGTGAAGCTGAAGTATGGCAACGGCCATATACTAAAATGACCCCGCTGCACGCACACACGTTAAATTATTGGCAGTTTTTATAGGGAGTTATAGGGAGTTTTTTTGTAGCAGTCACCTACCCCCTGTGGCGCTTGCTAGTTTCCTTCAGTGCATGTTTTCGTTTTTACGTAGTTCGATTGTTCCTTCTCGATTTTGTAATCTTGACCTCGCGACTCACTCGATTCGAGACTCCTTCGACTCAGCACTTGATTACAGGGCTGTGTGGATCAGCGGTTGGTCAGTGTCTTAGAGACTGGCAGTTAATTGGTCATTGAGAGCAGCTCTGGTGCATTTTCTCTTGTCCAGTGAGTGTGGACGAGAGACCCTTCCTGTTTGTATTAAAAGAGGCAGGAAATGACACATCCTATTTGATTTCTGATCCTGCTGTCTCTCACTATTCATGTCACCAGCTTTATTTTAGTTGTGAACTCCTGATTTTAAAGGCCTTCTTAGAAGAGATTGCCGTTGCATTAGCTGTCATGAAACGAAAACACTTGCATGCAGACATATATACATGACATATGTGCTGTATATGTAACAAGCACAAACCGTCCAGACCCACGGCGCACCTGTGCAAAGTGTCATGATTCTTTGCCGCTTGCCCAAAGATCACGGGCCCGTCAGTGCCCTGCACTGCACTCACACTAATTGCTGTGAGAGCCATGTGTGTCATAATGAGACACAGAAATGGGGGGGGGGGGGGGGCGGGGGGCGGGGGGCGGTGATACAGAGCATTTATTACAGAGGGACTGCGGCCCTCAGACAATAGCTGTTCCACCAGGCCGCGCTCACCAGCTTTATTTGGGGGTCCCATTAAGCACGCTCGTTTCGATAATCTTTTGGTGCGCGGAGTCAGAGAGCCCGTTCCTAATGGCCTATTCATGGAGAGCCAGTCTGCTCCGTCCTGCAGCACCAGCGTTTCTGTCCAGTCCTCAGCAGCAGGCAGCTGAGGCAGGGTCCCCACGCAGAGCTCTCTCTGTAGGGCCACAGCTGAGGCAGGGTCCCCACGCAGAGCTCTCTCTGAACGGCTACAGCTGAGGCAGGGTCCCCACACAGAGCTCTCTCTGTAGGGCCACAGCTGAGGCAGGGTCCCCACGCAGAGCTCTTTCTGTACGGCCACAGCTGAGGCAGGGTCCCCACACAGAGCTCTCTCTGTAGGGCCACAGCTGAGGCAGGGTCCCCACGCAGAGCTCTCTCTGTACGGCCACAGCTGAGGCAGGGTCCCCACGCAGAGCTCTCTCTGTACGGCCACAGCTGAGGCAGGGTCCCCATGCAGAGCTCTCTCTGTAGGGCCACAGCTGAGGCAGGGTCCCCACGCAGAGCTCTCTCTGTAGGGCCACAGCTGAGGCAGGGTCCCCACGCAGAGCTCTCTCTATAGGGCCACAGCTGAGGCAGGGTCCCCACGCAGAGCTCTCTCTGTAGGGCCACAGCCTCTGTACGCCTTGTAAAAAACGCAAGAGGCAAAGCACACTTCCTGTCTGTTTGAGGTAACATCTAGGAGTACTTCCTGTGACATGTCTTCAGTAAATATTCAATATAGTGGGTAACTGTGGGGGATCCATCAAGGCAGGAGGGGGAAAATGTCTCACTTTCTCTCCCTCTACCTCTCCCTCTGTCTCCCAGCCTCTCTCTGCCTGTCTCTGTCTGTCTCCGCTCTCGTCTAGCCCTGACTCTATCGTTCTCCGTCGTCAGGCGTATCTGTGACACGACGGGCAGCTCTGACACCGCCAATCACCCGTGCGCTCGGCGAGGTCGCCGATCCGGCCCCGACCGCCGATTGGCCGCCGGGGCCCGGCCTGTCACCGGCGTCTGGTTTGATCAGATGTGGGGGGTGAGGTGGAGGGGGGGCGGACTCCAATCAAACGGAGAAAACGTCCAGCGGAAGGTAATTAAATACTGTCAGAGGCAATTACCAGCCCCCGGGGCCGCGGATCGGCCTCTGAATGCTGATGACGGGCGCGGCGGGGGGTTTAGGGGGGGGTATGAGACGGGTTCCACGGGGACCGTTCTCGGGTTCCTGGGCTAGGAGGTACGCAGCTCCCCCACCCACCCCCCCTTTTTTAATTTTTTTTTTTTTTTAAACAGGCACTTGAAAGGCCGCCCGGTCACGCGCGCGCAAATCCGCCCATCGGCATTCAGAGCGGCGCTCCGGCGGCGGCGTCCCTCCCGGCGCGGGCGGGCGGGCGGGTGGGCGAGCGGCGGCTCCGCGGGACGCGCGTAAATATTCAGCGCCCGGGAAACGAGAGCGAGCCGGCGGTCTCAGAACGATTATTTCATTTCGCTTTTTTTTCGCATTCTCTCGCCCCTGTGAACGTGGGAGTTTGGGGGGGGGGTGGGTGGGGGGGTGGAGGGGGCCGAGTCCTGAGCATCTCCAACGAAATGTGTCTATTTTTCCCGCCCCCCTCCCCCTCCCCCTCCCAGGTGGAGAGACCGATGGGATTTGCCTGTTGTGACTACCCACAAATCCCTGCTGCCGGGACCTTGATGCTGTGATGGACCTTGCAGGGATGAGGTCATGGAAGGGGCTCAAGGTCAGTATAGACGCCTGGATCCCTAGCAGGGGGTGTGCCCGATCTAGGGAGGGGGGGGCGCTAATTTGTCTGCAGCCTCAACAAATGACCAGAATGGTATCCCCCCTCCCCCCCCACCAAAAAATGATCATGGGGTATTGTTAAATACCCACCCACCCCTCCCAAATAATGAATAGTGTAGTATCTGCCACCAATGAATGAGATACCAATGAGTGGTATCTCCACCTCCTGTGTGGGTGGTGCCCCCCCCCCCCCTTATAACAGACTTCTACACCAGAGATGGAGGGCTTTTGAATGCCATGGCAACCAGGCTCCACGCTGCCATATGCGCTCCTCTCCTCTCCAGCATTCTCCGCGCCCGGGCCGTCTCCCGCGTACGAATCCGTGGCCAGCTAGCCGTCGCAGCGCCCCTTTCTTCTCTGTGGGGGGGGGGGGGGGGGTGGGGGTGCCATGCATTTTTACAAAAAACAAAATGGCGGTTACCCCACTCGTCGAAGCTGCCAGCCGTAGCTTCCCAGAAAAGGCCCGCGGGGCGACCCCGCCGTCTGCAGCGGCAGGAGGCGCGCGGCGGTGGCACCGCCAACGCGGCTGGCGGGAGTCCGTCCCCCCGGGCGCGCCTCCCCGCCTCCCCGCCGCCGTCCTCTGCCGCCTGCGATCGGGATGCTGGGCGAAGCCTCCAGTTCGCACATAATGAGCGTCTATTTTTATTTCCGTCTATTTCTGTACGCCGCGGAGGCTGAACGCCGTGGCGCACGGGAACTCTTTACCTGTAACCCTTTAAAGGTGTGAGATCACAGATACGCGATTAGAACGTTCTTAAATGAACGTTCTAATGCTGATGTCACAATCGCTACTGGTAACTGAAAGCAATGGAGTTCTAGAACACTGGCTTAGAATTTTGAAACAAAAACATTCCTAAAAACATACACTTCAAATAGTTAAAGCAGACTAACCTGAAGAATGCAGTGGAGCAGCATCCTCAGACTATATAGACTGATCCTTCTTTCGTTTATGCCTGTCCTGGCTCTCCCTGCATATTCCTCTGTGCTGAGGAGACTGAGTGCCATCTGAAGCACTGTGTTTCTGAGCAACGTCTCCCAATGGCATTCATTTCTCCTCATCCCATGATAGCACTGAAACATCCAAACGCTTGCGAATTTCTGCTTTCACCATTTCAACGTTCCCATGTCTGTGTATACATACAGTAATTATGAAACATTCGAGCCGTGCGCTGTTTTATAAGTCCTTAAAAGATAAGGTTTCAGAATGAAAAGTAAAGGAAGGTGAAAATGGAAGGTAAAGATGCACAATGCTCAAAGAGGGGAATTTCAACTTAAGTAAAGAATGCAGTTCCCGTCTGGATCAGGTGACCAACCAGTGACCTCAGAGATGACAATTAAATGTATAAATCCAGGAGCTCGGAGGGGTGATGGGGGATTAATCAATGGCCCTTCAGTTGAAAGAATGTGATTCGGCTCATTTTCGCAAAGGGTTTTCAGGTGTTCAGGAAACCCACCTCCCCCACCCCCCACACCCCCACCTCCTGGGGGATGTGAGAAGTAGAAACGTGCGTGATACAGGATCGACAGCACCTGAGAACAGGGAATCAGAGTTTCCGCTTCCCTCCTGTCGCCCCTCACCCCCTTTCACTTCCTCACACCCTCCCAGTGCTGACTGCATCTCTGCGGCTAGCATATTTAAATATTTAAGGGGTTATGCGTGCAGTATTGAGAATCAGGTGTCAGGGTGGAGGTACTATTGGCTATCAGTCACTGGTTTTTCAAACATTTTTCAGAAAATGTATGTTGACTTGGCCCAAATGGACATTGACTTTCACTTATCACGAATGATGTTTTTTTACATTCATGGAAAGAAGGTATTTTCACCTCTGTAAATAAATACCTGGTTCTGAACTACTCTTTCTGGTGCTGTACCACTCTGGCCACTTTTACCTCCAAAATAATTTAAAATAAACATCAAATGTACAAATGTTTCCCATCTGAAAACTGCTTTAACTGCTATTTAAACTTTGTTTTTTCCATTTCAGACCTCATATTGGCTGTGGCTTTCTGAGCCCTTATCCTAATATGGAGGCCCCTCGGCGATATCTGGACCGTACCGCGCGGCGCACAGCGTGGAGCTAACCTGCGAAGCGGCGATAGAAGCCGAGGCAGCGTGAGCCGGTCGGCGCGGACGCCGTCCCCTCTCGTCCTCTCAGGAGGCCCGCTATTCGTAACAAAGCACAACGTGGCTTCGAACAGCAAAGCAACAGCCCCCAGAAACCGGCCCTGTGTTTCCACGCCGCGCTCACGCGCTGCAGCTAAAACGGAAGGATGACGTATCTCTGGATCGCTGTGGGCTAAAGATTAACGGTTCATTAGCTGCTTTGTGGCTAATTACCTCTCGTTAGCCAAAGATGAAATATGGCACACAAGTGCTTCTGCCGCCGCTAAGTTTCCTTGACCTTTGTGACCTGGGGGGCTTTAACCTCTGACCCCAGCTGAGGTAGAAGTGTTTGTCACCTTTGACCCGCTCGATAATGAAGAAAGCGTGCCCCAGGAAACGGCGATGGCGTAACCGGGGACTACCTCTGAGGTAAGGGCCTGGAAATAACGCCGCGTGCGCGCGCTTGGCGGATGGCGGCTCTCGGTGAAACGCAACACGTGCGCTAACGCGCTAGTCATTCTACGCACTGATGGGGCAAGAGAAAGGGAAACGCCCGAGGCGCAAAATTTGCGGTTCTTTGTCTAAAAAATGTGCCTGTCTACACAGCTGCCAAACCAAGAATGGGACTCTAAAGATTTATAGGATCGAAGTGGACAGAAATGCCACAGATTCGCAAAGCGTTCTTACAGGGTTAGGTGAACCTTCACTGTGGAAGTGTGTGGAACAAGGACCCCGGCAATCCTACTGTTGTTTTAATCCTCGAGGGCTAAAGTGAACTGTGTTAGAACGCGTTAGTAATGAGATTCTGACGCTAATGATTATTATTGATTAATGGTAATCATTGATTAATACTAACGTTTCCTTATACCTCTGAGAATTTAGATGGACTAGAACCAAAAGTGGAACACCAGTTTTTTTTTTTAACTCTGTTACCTGGTTCTGTGTCTGAGCTTTCTGTGGGCCTTTCTTTTTGAATGATCTCATAGCAACCAGGGATAGACTTTCTGTCTCGCCAATTTTTTGCCCACTTCTTATCCAACGGTTTGCGTCTCAACCGGTCAGTCGAGCCTCACAAGGAGCCCCCAGCTGTGGAGCCGGTGACCGGCGATCTGCCGTCCTGAACCACAGCCTGAAAAACAAATGAATGAAGTGACAAACGGAGTCAGGTCCTGGGGAATGAAGGGGGGGGGGGGGGAAAGGGGGAGGGAGAGAAAATCGGAAGACAAAAGAAGACGGCGCCACAGCTTGCGGCTGGCGGTAATGTCAAACGCGAGAAGGAGGCCCAGCGGTGGCAAAGCGCTAAGCAGATTAGATTCCACGCCAAATTAGATTTGGGGGGATTCCTCAGGCGGTTAGCATGCAAATTTGACCACCCCCAACCCCCCCACCCCCACCCCCGGCAACCTGCCTCCCTGCCCCCCGGTAGTGACTGATGGGAACAGCATGGCAGCACCTATGGGATAGCAGGTGAAGGGTCTTTTGGACCAGCCCCTGCACTCCCCCATTTTTTGACCAGCCCCCCCCCCCTCGAAAACACAACAGCCTAATCAAACCAAGCCCGGCCGACTGGGGGGGGGGGGGGGTATAGGGGTGACATAGCTCAGGAGGCAAGAGCGGTTGTCTGACGGTCGGAGGGTTGCCGGTTCGATCCCCCGCCCTGGGCCGTGTCGAAGTGTCCCTGAGCAAGACACCCAACCCCTAATTGCTCCCAACGAGCTCATTGATACCTTGCATGGCAGCCTTTCACCGTGTGTGAGTGTGTGTGTGAATGGGTGAATGAGAGGCATCGATTGTAAAGCGCTTTGGATAAAAGCGCTATATAAAATGCAGTCCATTTACCATTTACCATTTACCATTGGCATCGCCGCTACAGATGATGGGCCCCGCGTCGTATTCAGCTCGAACCTGGAGCTAGAGGACGAGGGCGGAAACAAAGAGCAGGCGACCCGGCGGGCATCGCCGGGCTCTCGCTCGAAGGGCGCGACGAGAAAAGAGGGTCCATTCTCCCGGCGTCCTCTTTTCGACCCGTTCCGACGGAGGGCGTCTGAAATGGCGCCGGTGTAATCGGTCGTCGTGTTTTTTGCGAGGTGCCCCCGTGCGGCTGTCAGGGTCGGTTCGGCCGAGTCGTGCGTAGCGTAGCGTAGCGTAGCGAGCCGGCGACCACGACGACAACAGCGTCGACGCGCCGCGGAGTTGTCGTTCCCTTGACATTTTCGATTACGCGTAATCGCTATTCTGCTAATACTGATGGCATAGCGTG